>NC_091228.1:9533823-9833823 GCF_040958095.1 Procambarus clarkii
TGCTGAGGGTACTGGTGGTGGTACTGAGGGTACTGGTGGTGGTACTGAGGGTACTGGTGGTGGTACTGAAGGTACTAGTGGTGGTACTGATGGTACTGGTGGTGGTAATGAGGGTACTGGTGGTGGTACTGAAGGTACTGGTGGTGGTACTGAAGGTACTGGTGGTGGTAATGAGGGTACTGGTGGTGGTGCTGAGGGTACTGGTGGTGGTACTGAGGGTACTGGTGGTGGTACTGAGGGTACTGGTGGTGGTACTGAAGGTACTGGTGGTGGTAATGAAGGTACTGGTGGTGGTACTGAGGGTACTGGTGGTGGTACTGAGGGTACTGGTGGTGGTACTGAAGGTACTGGTGGTGGTAATGAGGGTACTGGTGGTGGTACTGAAGGTACTGGTGGTGGTAATGAGGGTACTGGTGGTGGTACTGAAGGTACTGGTGGTGGTAATGAGGGTACTGGTGGTGGTACTGAGGGTACTGGTGGTGGTACTGAAGGTACTGGTGGTGGTACTGAGGGTACTGGTGGTGGTACCTAGGGTACTGGTGTTGGTACTGAAGGTACTGGTGGTGGTAATGAGGGTACTGGTGGTGGTAATGAGGGTACTGGTGGTGGTAATGAGGGTACTGGTGGTGGTACTGAAGGTACTGGTGGTGGTACTGAGGGTACTGGTGGTGGTACCTAGGGTACTGGTGTTGGTACTGAAGGTACTGGTGGTGGTAATGAGGGTACTGGTGGTGGTACTGAAGGTACTGGTGGTGGTAATGAGGGTACTGGTGGTGGTGCTGAGGGTACTGGTGGTGGTACTGAAGGTACTGGTGGTGGTAATGAGGGTACTGGTGGTGGTACTGAAGGTACTGGTGGTGGTAATGAGGGTACTGGTGGTGGTACTGAAGGTACTGGTGGTGGTACTGAAGGTACTGGTGGTGGTACTGAGGGTACTGGTGGTGGTACTGAGGGTACTGGTGGTGGTACTGAAGGTACTGGTGGTGGTAATGAGGGTACTGGTGGTGGTACTGAGGGTACTAGTGGTGGTACTGAGGGTACTGGTGGTGGTACTGAAGGTACTGGTGGTGGTAATGAGGGTACTGGTGGTGGTACTGAGGGTACTGGTGGTGGTACTGAGGGTACTGGTGGTGGTACTGAAGGTACTGGTGGTCGTACTGAGGGTACTGGTGGTGGTCCGGAGGGTACTGGTGGTGGTACTGAAGGTACTGGTGGTGGTCATGAGGGTGCTGGTGGTGGTACTGAAGGTACTGGTGGTGGTACTGAGGGTACTGGTGGTGGTACCTAGGGTACTGGTGTTGGTACTGAAGGTACTGGTGGTGGTAATGAGGGTACTGGTGGTGGTAATGAGGGTACTGGTGGTGGTAATGAGGGTACTGGTGGTGGTACTGAGGGCACTGGTGGTGGTACTGAGGGTACTGGTGGTGGTAATGAGGGCACTGGTGGTGGTCCGGAGGGTACTGGAGGTGGTCCTGAAGGTACTGGTGGTGGTACTGAGGGTACTGGTGGTGGTACTGAGGGTACTGGTGGTGGTACTGAAGGTACTGGTGGTGGTAATGAGGGTACTGGTGGTGGTACTGAGGGTACTAGTGGTGGTACTGAGGGTACTGGTGGTGGTACTGAAGGTACTGGTGGTGGTAATGAGGGTACTGGTGGTGGTACTGAGGGTACTGGTGGTGGTACTGAGGGTACTGGTGGTGGTACTGAAGGTACTGGTGGTCGTACTGAGGGTACTGGTGGTGGTCCGGAGGGTACTGGTGGTGGTACTGAAGGTACTGGTGGTGGTCATGAGGGTGCTGGTGGTGGTACTGAAGGTACTGGTGGTGGTACTGAGGGTACTGGTGGTGGTACCTAGGGTACTGGTGTTGGTACTGAAGGTACTGGTGGTGGTAATGAGGGTACTGGTGGTGGTAATGAGGGTACTGGTGGTGGTAATGAGGGTACTGGTGGTGGTACTGAGGGCACTGGTGGTGGTACTGAGGGTACTGGTGGTGGTAATGAGGGCACTGGTGGTGGTCCGGAGGGTACTGGAGGTGGTCCTGAAGGTACTGGTGGTGGTAATGAGGGTACTGGTGGTGGTGCTGAGGGTACTGGTGGTGGTACTGAAGGTACTGGTGGTGGTAATGAGGGTATTGGTGGTGGTACTGAAGGTACTGGTGGTGGTACTGAAGGTACTGGTGGTGGTACTGAGGGTACTGGTGGTGGTACTGAGGGTACTGGTGGTTGTACTGAAGGTACTGGTGGTGGTAATGAGGGTACTGGTGGTGGTACTGAAGGTACTGGTGGTGGTAATGAAGGTACTGGTGGTGGTACTGAGGGTACTGGTGGTGGTACTGAGGGTACTGGTGGTGGTACTGAAGGTACTGGTGGTGGTAATGAGGGTACTGGTGGTGGTACTGAAGGTACTGGTGGTGGTAATGAGGGTACTGGTGGTTGTACTGAAGGTACTGGTGGTGGTACTGAAGGTACTGGTGGTGGTACTGAGGGTACTGGTGGTGGTACTGAGGGTACTGGTGGTGGTACTGAGGGTACTGGTGGTGGTACTGAGGGTACTGGTGGTGGTACGGAAGGTACTGGTGGTGGTAATGAGGGTACTGGTGGTGGTACTGAAGGTACTGGTGGTGGTACTGAAGGTACTGGTGGTGGTACTGAGGGTACTGTGGTGGTACTGAGGGTACTGGTGGTGGTACTGAGGGTACTGGTGGTGGTACTGAATGTACTGGTGGTGGTAATGAGGGTACTGGTGGTGGTAATGAGGGTACTGGTGGTGGTAATGAGGGTACTGGTGGTGGTAATGAGGGTACTGGTGGTGGTAATGAGGGTACTGGTGGTGGTACTGAGGGTACTGGTGGTGGTGCTGAGGGTACTGGTGGTGGTACTGAGGGTACTGGTGGTGGTACTGAAGGTACTGGTGGTGGTACTAAAGGTACTGGTGGTGGTGCTGAGGGTACTGGTGGTGGTGCTGAGGGTACTGGTGGTGGTGCTGAGGGTACTGGTGGTGGTACTGAGGGTACTGGTGGTGGTACTGAAGGTACTGGTGGTGGTACTAAAGGTACTGGTGGTGGTGCTGAGGGTACTGGTGGTGGTACTGAAGGTACTGGTGGTGGTACTGCAGGTACTGGTGGTGGTAATGAGGGTACTGGTGGTGGTGCTGAGGGTACTGGTGGTGGTACTGAGGGTACTGGTGGTGGTACTGAGGGTACTGGTGGTGGTACTGAAGGTACTAGTGGTGGTACTGATGGTACTGGTGGTGGTAATGAGGGTACTGGTGGTGGTACTGAAGGTACTGGTGGTGGTACTGAAGGTACTGGTGGTGGTAATGAGGGTACTGGTGGTGGTGCTGAGGGTACTGGTGGTGGTACTGAGGGTACTGGTGGTGGTACTGAGGGTACTGGTGGTGGTACTGAAGGTACTGGTGGTGGTAATGAAGGTACTGGTGGTGGTACTGAGGGTACTGGTGGTGGTACTGAGGGTACTGGTGGTGGTACTGAAGGTACTGGTGGTGGTAATGAGGGTACTGGTGGTGGTACTGAAGGTACTGGTGGTGGTAATGAGGGTACTGGTGGTGGTACTGAAGGTACTGGTGGTGGTAATGAGGGTACTGGTGGTGGTACTGAGGGTACTGGTGGTGGTACTGAAGGTACTGGTGGTGGTACTGAGGGTACTGGTGGTGGTACCTAGGGTACTGGTGTTGGTACTGAAGGTACTGGTGGTGGTAATGAGGGTACTGGTGGTGGTAATGAGGGTACTGGTGGTGGTAATGAGGGTACTGGTGGTGGTACTGAAGGTACTGGTGGTGGTACTGAGGGTACTGGTGGTGGTACCTAGGGTACTGGTGTTGGTACTGAAGGTACTGGTGGTGGTAATGAGGGTACTGGTGGTGGTACTGAAGGTACTGGTGGTGGTAATGAGGGTACTGGTGGTGGTGCTGAGGGTACTGGTGGTGGTACTGAAGGTACTGGTGGTGGTAATGAGGGTACTGGTGGTGGTACTGAAGGTACTGGTGGTGGTAATGAGGGTACTGGTGGTGGTACTGAAGGTACTGGTGGTGGTACTGAAGGTACTGGTGGTGGTACTGAGGGTACTGGTGGTGGTACTGAGGGTACTGGTGGTGGTACTGAAGGTACTGGTGGTGGTAATGAGGGTACTGGTGGTGGTACTGAGGGTACTAGTGGTGGTACTGAGGGTACTGGTGGTGGTACTGAAGGTACTGGTGGTGGTAATGAGGGTACTGGTGGTGGTACTGAGGGTACTGGTGGTGGTACTGAGGGTACTGGTGGTGGTACTGAAGGTACTGGTGGTCGTACTGAGGGTACTGGTGGTGGTCCGGAGGGTACTGGTGGTGGTACTGAAGGTACTGGTGGTGGTCATGAGGGTGCTGGTGGTGGTACTGAAGGTACTGGTGGTGGTACTGAGGGTACTGGTGGTGGTACCTAGGGTACTGGTGTTGGTACTGAAGGTACTGGTGGTGGTAATGAGGGTACTGGTGGTGGTAATGAGGGTACTGGTGGTGGTAATGAGGGTACTGGTGGTGGTACTGAGGGCACTGGTGGTGGTACTGAGGGTACTGGTGGTGGTAATGAGGGCACTGGTGGTGGTCCGGAGGGTACTGGAGGTGGTCCTGAAGGTACTGGTGGTGGTAATGAGGGTACTGGTGGTGGTGCTGAGGGTACTGGTGGTGGTACTGAAGGTACTGGTGGTGGTAATGAGGGTATTGGTGGTGGTACTGAAGGTACTGGTGGTGGTACTGAAGGTACTGGTGGTGGTACTGAGGGTACTGGTGGTGGTACTGAGGGTACTGGTGGTTGTACTGAAGGTACTGGTGGTGGTAATGAGGGTACTGGTGGTGGTACTGAAGGTACTGGTGGTGGTAATGAAGGTACTGGTGGTGGTACTGAGGGTACTGGTGGTGGTACTGAGGGTACTGGTGGTGGTACTGAAGGTACTGGTGGTGGTAATGAGGGTACTGGTGGTGGTACTGAAGGTACTGGTGGTGGTAATGAGGGTACTGGTGGGGGTACTGAAGGTACTGGTGGTGGTACTGAGGGTACTGGTGGTGGTACTGAAGGTACTGGTGGTGGTAATGAGGGTACTGGTGGTGGTACTGAAGGTACTGGTGGTGGTGCTGAGGGTACTGGTGGTGGTACTGAGGGTACTGGTGGTGGTACTGAGGGTACTGGTGGTGGTACTGAGGGTACTGGTGGCGGTACGGAAGGTACTGGTGGTGGTAATGAGGGTACTGGTGGTGGTACTGAAGGTACTGGTGGTGGTACTGAAGGTACTGGTGGTGGTACTGAGGGTACTGTGGTGGTACTGAGGGTACTGGTGGTGGTACTGAGGGTACTGGTGGTGGTACTGAATGTACTGGTGGTGGTAATGAGGGTACTGGTGGTGGTAATGAGGGTACTGGTGGTGGTAATGAGGGTACTGGTGGTGGTAATGAGGGTACTGGTGGTGGTAATGAGGGTACTGGTGGTGGTAATGAGGGTACTGGTGGTGGTAATGAGGGTACTGGTGGTGGTAATGAGGGTACTGGTGGTGGTAATGAGGGTACTGGTGGTGGTACTGAGGGTACTGGTGGTGGTACTGAAGGTACTGGTGGTGGTAATGAGGCTACTGGTGGTGGTGCTGAGGGTACTGGTGGTGGTACTGAAGGTACTGGTGGTGGTAATGAGGGTACTGGTGGTGGTGCTGAGGGTACTGGTGGTGGTGCTGAGGGTACTGGTGGTGGTACTGAGGGTACTGGTGGTGGAACTGAAGGTACTGGTGGTGGTACTAAAGGTACTGGTGGTGGTGCTGAGGGTACTGGTGGTGGTACTGAAGGTACTGGTGGTGGTACTGCAGGTACTGGTGGTGGTAATGAGGGTACTGGTGGTGGTGCTGAGGGTACTGGTGGTGGTACTGAGGGTACTGGTGGTGGTACTGAGGGTACTGGTGGTGGTACTGAAGGTACTGGTGGTGGTAATGAAGGTACTGGATGTGGTACTGAGGGTACTGGAGGTGGTACTGAGGGTACTGGTGGTGGTACTGAAGGTACTGTTGGTGGTAATGAGGGTACTGGTGGTGGTACTGAAGGTACTGGTGGTGGTAATGAGGGTACTGTTGGTGGTACTGAAGGTTCTGGTGGTGGTACTGAAGGTACTGGTGGTGGTACTGAGGGTACTGGTGGTGGTACTGAGGATACTGGTGGTGGTACTGAGGGTACTGGTGGTGGTACAGAGGGTACTGGTGGTGGTACTGAAGGTACTGGTGGTGGTAATGAGGGTACTGGTGGTGGTACTGAAGGTACTGGTGGTGGTACTGAAGGTACTGGTGGTGGTACTGCAGGTACTGGTGGTGGTAATGAGGGTACTGGTGGTTGTGCTGAGGGTACTGGTGGTGGTACTGAGGGTACTGGTGGTGGTACTGAGGGTACTGGTGGTGGTACTGAAGGTACTGGTGGTGGTAATGAAGATACTGGATGTGGTACTGAGGGTACTGGTGGTGGTACTGAGGGTACTGGTGGTGGTACTGAAGGTACTGGTGGTGGTAATGAGGGTACTGGTGGTGGTACTGAAGGTACTGGTGGTGGTAATGAGGGTACTGGTGGTGGTACTGAAGGTTCTGGTGGTGGTACTGAAGGTACTGGTGGTGGTACTGAGGGTACTGGTGGTGGTACTGAGGATACTGGTGGTGGTACTGAGGGTACTGGTGGTGGTACAGAGGGTACTGGTGGTGGTACTGAAGGTACTGGTGGTGGTAATGAGGGTACTGGTGGTGGTACTGAAGGTACTGGTGGTGGTACTGAAGGTACTGGTGGTGGTACTGAGGGTACTGGTGGTGGTACTGAGGGTACTGGTGGTGGTACTGAGGGTACTGGTGGTGGTACTGAAGGTACTGGTGGTGGTAATGAGGGTACTGGTGGTGGTAATGAGGGTACTGGTGGTGGTAATGAGGGTACTGGTGGTGGTACTGAGGGTACTGGTGGTTGTACTGAAGGTACTGGTGGTGGTAATGAGGGTACTGGTGGTGGTACTGAAGGTACTGTTGGTGGTAATGAAGGTACTGGTGGTGGTACTGAGGGTACTGGTGGTGGTACTGAGGGTACTGGTGGTGGTACTGAAGGTACTGGTGGTGGTAATGAGGGTACTGGTGGTGGTACTGAAGGTACTGGTGGTGGTAATGAGGGTACTGGTGGTGGTACTGAAGGTACTGGTGGTGGTACTGAAGGTACTGGTGGTGGTACTGAGGGTACTGGTGGTGGTACTGAGGGTACTGGTGGTGGTACTGAGGGTACTGGTGGTGGTACTGAGGGTACTGGTGGTGGTACGGAAGGTACTGGTGGTGGTAATGAGGGTACTGGTGGTGGTACTGAAGGTACTGGTGGTGGTACTAAAGGTACTGGTGGTGGTGCTGAGGGTACTGGTGGTGGTACTGAAGGTACTGGTGGTGGTACTGCAGGTACTGGTGGTGGTAATGAGGGTACTGGTGGTGGTGCTGAGGGTACTGGTGGTGGTACTGAGGGTACTGGTGGTGGTACTGAGGGTACTGGTGGTGGTACTGAAGGTACTGGTGGTGGTAATGAAGGTACTGGATGTGGTACTGAGGGTACTGGAGGTGGTACTGAGGGTACTGGTGGTGGTACTGAAGGTACTGTTGGTGGTAATGAGGGTACTGGTGGTGGTACTGAAGGTACTGGTGGTGGTAATGAGGGTACTGTTGGTGGTACTGAAGGTTCTGGTGGTGGTACTGAAGGTACTGGTGGTGGTACTGAGGGTACTGGTGGTGGTACTGAGGATACTGGTGGTGGTACTGAGGGTACTGGTGGTGGTACAGAGGGTACTGGTGGTGGTACTGAAGGTACTGGTGGTGGTAATGAGGGTACTGGTGGTGGTACTGAAGGTACTGGTGGTGGTACTGAAGGTACTGGTGGTGGTACTGCAGGTACTGGTGGTGGTAATGAGGGTACTGGTGGTTGTGCTGAGGGTACTGGTGGTGGTACTGAGGGTACTGGTGGTGGTACTGAGGGTACTGGTGGTGGTACTGAAGGTACTGGTGGTGGTAATGAAGATACTGGATGTGGTACTGAGGGTACTGGTGGTGGTACTGAGGGTACTGGTGGTGGTACTGAAGGTACTGGTGGTGGTAATGAGGGTACTGGTGGTGGTACTGAAGGTACTGGTGGTGGTAATGAGGGTACTGGTGGTGGTACTGAAGGTTCTGGTGGTGGTTGAAGGTACTGGTGGTGGTACTGAGGGTACTGGTGGTGGTACTGAGGATACTGGTGGTGGTACTGAGGGTACTGGTGGTGGTACAGAGGGTACTGGTGGTGGTACTGAAGGTACTGGTGGTGGTAATGAGGGTACTGGTGGTGGTACTGAAGGTACTGGTGGTGGTACTGAAGGTACTGGTGGTGGTACTGAGGGTACTGGTGGTGGTACTGAGGGTACTGGTGGTGGTACTGAGGGTACAGGTGGTGGTACTGAAGGTACTGGTGGTGGTAATGAGGGTACTGGTGGTGGTAATGAGGGTACTGGTGGTGGTAATGAGGGAACTGGTGGTGGTACTGAGGGTACTGGTGGTTGTACTGAAGGTACTGGTGGTGGTAATGAGGGTACTGGTGGTGGTACTGAAGGTACTGTTGGTGGTAATGAAGGTACTGGTGGTGGTACTGAGGGTACTGGTGGTGGTACTGAGGGTACTGGTGGTGGTACTGAAGGTACTGGTGGTGGTAATGAGGGTACTGGTGGTGGTACTGAAGGTACTGGTGGTGGTAATGAGGGTACTGGTGGTGGTACTGAAGGTACTGGTGGTGGTACTGAAGGTACTGGTGGTGGTACTGAGGGTACTGGTGGTGGTACTGAGGGTACTGGTGGTGGTACTGAGGGTACTGGTGGTGGTACTGAGGGTACTGGTGGTGGTAATGAGGGTACTGGTGGTGGTAATGAGGGTACTGGTGGTGGTACTGAAGGTACTGGTGGTGATACTGAAGGTACTGGTGGTGGTACTGAGGGTACTGTGGTGGTACTGAGGGTACTGGTGGTGGTACTGAGGGTACTGGTGGTGGTACTGAATGTACTGGTGGTGGTAATGAGGGTACTGGTGGTGGTAATGAGGGTACTGGTGGTGGTAATGAGGGTACTGGTGGTGGTAAAGAGGGTACTGGTGGTGGTAATGAGGGTACTGGTGGTGGTACTGAGGGTACTGGTGGTGGTACTGAAGGTACTGGTGGTGGTAATGAGGCTACTGGTGGTGGTGCTGAGGGTACTGGTGGTGGTACTGAAGGTACTGGTGGTGGTAATGAGGGTACTGGTGGTGGTACTGAAGGTACTGGTGGTAGTAATGAGGGTACTGGTGGTGGTACTGAAGGTACTGGTGGTGGTACTGAAGGTACTGGTGGTGGTACTGAGGGTATTGGTGGTGGTACTGAGGGTACTGGTGGTGATACTGAAGGTACTGGTGGTGGTAATGAGGGTATTGGTGGTGGTGCTGAGGGTACTGGTGGTGGTGCTGAGGGTACTGGTGGTGGTACTGAGGGTACTGGTGGTGGTACTGAAGGTACTGGTGGTGGTACTAAAGGTACTGGTGGTGGTGCTGAGGGTACTGGTGGTGGTACTGAAGGTACTGGTGGTGGTACTGCAGGTACTGGTGGTGGTAATGAGGGTACTGGTGGTGGTCCTGAGGGTACTGGTGGTGGTACTGAGGGTACTGGTGGTGGTACTGAGGGTACTGGTGGTGGTACTGAAGGTACTGGTGGTGGTAATGAAGGTACTGGATGTGGTACTAAGGGTACTGGTGGTGGTACTGAGGGTACTGGTGGTGGTACTGAAGGTACTGGTGGTGGTAATGAGGGTACTGGTGGTGGTACTGAAGGTACTGGTGGTGGTAATGAGGGTACTGGTGGTGGTACTGAAGGTTCTGGTGGTGGTACTGAAGGTACTGGTGGTGGTACTGAGGGTACTGGTGGTGGTACTGAGGATACTGGTGGTGGTACTGAGGGTACTGGTGGTGGTACAGAGGGTACTGGTGGTGGTACTGAAGGTACTGGTGGTGGTAATGAGGGTACTGCTGGTGGTACTGAAGGTACTGGTGGTGGTACTGAAGGTACTGGTGGTGGTACTGAGGGTACTGGTGGTGGTTCTGAGGGTACTGGTGGTGGTACTGAGGGTACTGGTGGTGGTACTGAAGGTACTGGTGGTGGTAATGAGGGTACTGGTGGTGGTAATGAGGGTACTGGTGGTGGTAATGAGGGTACTGGTGGTGGTACTGAGGGTACTGGTGGTGGTACTGAAGGTACTGGTGGTGGTAATGAGGGTACTGGTGGTGGTAATGAGGGTACTGGTGGTGGTACTGAGGGTACTGGTGGTGGTACTGAAGGTACTGGTTGTGATACTGAGGGTACTGGTGGTGGTAATGAGGGTACTGGTGGTGGTAATGAGGGTACTGGTGGTGGTAATGAGGGTACTGGTGGTGGTACTGAGGGTACTGGTGGTGGTACTGAGGGTACTAGTGGTGGTACTGAGGGTACTGGTGGTGGTACTGAAGGTACTGGTGGTGGTAATGAGGGTACTGGTGGTGGTACTGAGGGTACTGGTGGTGGTACTGAAGGTACTGGTGGTGGTACTGAGGGTACTGGTGGTGGTACTGAAGGTACTGGTGGTGGTAATGAGGGTACTGTTGGTGGTAATGAGGGTACTGGTGGTGGTAATGAGGGTACTGGTGGTGGTACTGAAGGTACTGGTGGTGGTACTGAGGGTACTGGTGGTGGTACCTAGGGTACTGGTGTTCGTACTGAAGGTACTGGTGGTGGTAATGAGGGTACTGGTGGTGGTAATGAGGGTACTGGTGGTGGTAATGAGGGTACTGGTGGTGGTACTGAGGGTACTGGTGGTGGTAATGAGGGTACTGGTGGTGGTAATGAGGGTACTGGTGGTGGTAATGAGGGTACTGGTGGTGGTAATGAGGGTACTGGTGGTGGTACTGAGGGTACTGGTGGTGGTACTGAAGGTACTGGTGGTGGTAATGAGGGTACTGGTGGTGGTACTGAAGGTACTGGTGGTGGTAATGAGGGTACTGGTGGTGGTACTGAAGGTACTGGTGGTGGTACTGAAGGTACTGGTGGTGGTACTGAGGGTACTGGTGGTGGTACTGAGGGTACTGGTGGTGGTACTGAAGGTACTGGTGGTGGTAATGAGGGTACTGGTGGTGGTGCTGAGGGTACTGGTGGTGGTACTGAGGGTACTGGTGGTGGTACTGAGGGTACTGGTGGTGGTACTGAAGGTACTGGTGGTGGTACTGAAGGTACTGGTGGTGGTAATGAGGGTACTGGTGGTGGTACTGAAGGTACTGGTGGTGGTACTGAAGGTACTGGTAGTGGTAATGAGGGTACTGGTGGTGGTGCTGAGGGTACTGGTGGTGGCACTGAGGGTACTAGTGGTGGTACTGAGGGTACTGGTGGTGGTACTGAAGGTACTGGTGGTGGTAATGAAGGTACTGGTGGTGGTACTGAGGGTACTGGTGGTACTGAGGGTACTGGTGGTGGTACTGAAGGTACTGGTGGTGGTAATGAGGGTACTGGTGGTGGTACTGAAGGTAATGGTGGTGGTAATGAGGGTACTGGTGGTGGTACTGAAGGTACTGGTGGTGGTACTGAAGGAACTGGTGGTGGTACTGAGGGTACTGGTGGTGGTACTGAGGGTACTGGTGGTGGTACTGAGGGTACTGGTGGTGGTACTGAGGGTACTGGTGGTCGTACTGAAGGTACTGGTGGTGGTAATGAGGGTACTTGTGGTGGTACTGAAGGTACTGGTGGTGGTACTGAAGGTACTGGTGGTGGTACTGAGGGTACTGGTGGTGGTACTGAGGGTACTGGTGGTGGTACTGAGGGTACTGGTGGTGGTACTGAAGGTACTGGTGGTGGTAATGAGGGTACTGGTGGTGGTACTGAGGGTACTGGTGGTGGTACTGAAGGTACTGGTGGTGGTAATGAGGGTACTGGTGGTGGTAATGAGGGTACTGGTGGTGGTAGTGAAGGTACTGGTTGTGGTACTGAGGGTACTGGTGGTGGTAATGAGGGTACTGGTGGTGGTACTGAGGGTACTGGTGGTGGTACTGTAGGTACTGGTTGTGATACTGAGGGTACTGGTGGTGGTAATGAGGGTACTGGTGGTGGTAATGAGGGTACTGGTGGTGGTAATGAGGGTACTGGTGGTGGTACTGAGGGTACTGGTGGTGGTACAGAGGGTACTAGTGGTGGTACTGAGGGTACTGGTGGTGGTACTGAAGGTACTGGTGGTGGTAATGAGGGTACTGGTGGTGGTACTGAGGGTACTGGTGGTGGTACTGAAGGTACTGGTGGTGGTACTGAGGGTACTGGTGGTGGTACCTAGGGTACTGGTGTTGGTACTGAAGGTACTGGTGGTGGTAATGAGGGTACTGGTGGTGGTAATGAGGGTACTGGTGGTGGTAATGAGGGTACTGGTGGTGGTACTGAAGGTACTGGTGGTGGTACTGAGGGTACTGGTGGTGGTACCGAGGGTACTGGTGTTGGTACTGAAGGTACTGGTGGTGGTAATGAGGGTACTGGTGGTGGTAATGAGGGTACTGGTGGTGGTAATGAGGGTACTGGTGGTGGTACTGAGGGTACTGGTGGTGATAATGAGGGTACTGGTGGTGGTAATGAGGGTACTGGTGGTGGTAATGAGGGTGCTGGTGGTGGTAATGAGGGTACTGGTGGTGGTACTGAGGGTACTGGTGGTGGTACTGAAGGTACTGGTGGTGGTAATGAGGGTACTGGTGGTGGTGCTGAGGGTACTGGTGGTGGTACTGAAGGTACTGGTGGTGGTAATGAGGGTACTGGTGGTGGTACTGAAGGTACTGGTGGTGGTAATGAGGGTACTGGTGGTAGTACTGAAGGTACTGGTGGTGGTACTGAAGGTACTGGTGGTGGTACTGAGGGTACTGGTGGTGGTACTGAGGGTACTGGTGGTGGTACTGAAGGTACTGGTGGTGGTAATGAGGGTACTGGTGGTGGTGCTGAGGGTACTGGTGGTGGTGCTGAGGGTACTGGTGGTGGTACTGAGGGTACTGGTGGTGGTACTGAAGGTACTGGTGGTGGTACTGAAGGTACTGGTGGTGGTAATGAGGGTACTGGTGGTGGTACTGAAGGTACTGGTGGTGGTACTGAAGGTACTGGTGGTGGTAATGAGGGTACTGGGGGTGGTGCTGAGGGTACTGGTGGTGGTACTGAGGGTACTGGTGGTGGTACTGAGGGTACTGGTGGTGGTACTGAAGGTACTGGTGGTGGTAATGAAGGTACTGGTGGTGGTACTGAGGGTACTGGTGGTGGTACTGAGGGTACTGGTGGTGGTACTGAAGGTACTGGTGGTGGTAATGAGGGTACTGGTGGTGGTACTGAAGGTACTGGTGGTGGTAATGAGGGTACTGGTGGTGGTACTGAAGGTACTGGTGTTGGTACTGAAGGAACTGGTGGTGGTACTGAGGGTACTGGTGGTGGTACTGAGGGTACTGGTGGTGGTACTGAGGGTACTGGTGGTGGTACTGAGGGTACTGGTGGTGGTACTGAAGGTACTGGTGGTGGTAATGAGGGTACTGGTGGTGGTACTGAAGGTACTGGTGGTGGTACTGAAGGTACTGGTGGTGGTACTGAGGGTACTGGTGGTGGTACTGAGGGTACTGGTGGTGGTACTGAGGGTACTGGTGGTGGTACTGAAGGTACTGGTGGTGGTAATGAGGGTACTGGTGGTGGTAATGAGGGTACTGGTGGTGGTAATGAGGGTACTGGTGGTGGTACTGAGGGTACTGGTGGTGGTACTGAAGGTACTGGTGGTGGTAATGAGGGTACTGGTGGTGGTAATGAGGGTACTGGTGGTGGTACTGAGGGTACTGGTGGTGGTACTGAAGGTACTGGTTGTGGTACTGAGGGTACTGGTGGTGGTGCTGAGGGTACTGGTGGTGGTACTGAAGGTACTGGTGGTGGTAATGAGGGTACTGGTGGTGGTACTGAAAGTACTGGTGGTGGTAATGAGGGTACTGGTGGTGGTACTGAAGGTACTGGTGGTGGTACTGAAGGTACTGGTGGTGGTAATGAGGGTACTGGTGGTGGTACTGAGGGTACTGGTGGTGGTACTGAGGGTACTGGTGGTGGTACTGAAGGTACTGGTGGTCGTACTGAGGGTACTGGTGGTGGTCCGGAGGGTACTGGTGGTGGTACTGAAGGTACTGGTGGTGGTAATGAGGGTGCTGGTGGTGGTACTGAAGGTACTGGTGGTGGTACTGAGGGTACTGGTGGTGGTACCTAGGGTACTGGTGTTGGTACTGAAGGTACTGGTGGTGGTAATGAGGGTACTGGTGGTGGTAATGAGGGTACTGGTGGTGGAAATGAGGGTACTGGTGGTGGTACTGAGGGCACTGGTGGTGGTACTGAGGGTACTGGTGGTGGTAATGAGGGCACTGGTGGTGGTCCGGAGGGTACTGGTGGTGGTCCTGAAGGTACTGGTGGTGGTAATGAGGGTACTGGTGGTGGTGCTGAGGGTACTGGTGGTGGTACTGAAGGTACTGGTGGTGGTAATGAGGGTATTGGTGGTGGTACTGAAGGTACTGGTGGTGGTACTGAAGGTACTGGTGGTGGTACTGAGGGTACTGGTGGTGGTACCTAGGGTACTGGTGTTGGTACTGAAGGTACTGGTGGTGGTAATGAGGGTACTGGTGGTGGTACTGAGGGTACTGGTGGTGGTACCGAGGGTACTGGTGTTGGTACTGAAGGTACTGGTGGTGGTAATGAGGGTACTGGTGGTGGTAATGAGGGTACTGGTATTGGTAATGAGGGTTCTGGTGGTGGTACTGAGGGTACTGGTGGTGGTAATGAGGGTACTGGTGGTGGTAATGAGGGTACTGGTGTTGGTAATGAGGGTACTGGTGGAGGTACTGAGGGTACTGGTGGTGGTAATGAGGGTACTGGTGGTGGTAATGAGGGTACTGGTGGTGGTAATAAAGGGTACTGGTGGTGGTAATGAGGGTACTGGTGGTGGTACTGAGGGTACTGGTGGTGGTACTGAAGGTACTGGTGGTGGTAATGAGGGTACTGGTGGTGGTGCTGAGGGTACTGGTGGTGGTACTGAAGGTACTGGTGGTGGTAATGAGGGTACTGGTGGTGGTACTGAAGGTACTGGTGGTGGTAATGAGGGTACTGGTGGTGGTACTGAAGGTACTGGTGGTGGTACTGAAGGTACTGGTGGTGGTACTGAGGGTACTGGTGATGGTACTGAGGGTACTGGTGGTGGTACTGAAGGTACTGGTGGTGGTAATGAGGGTACTGGTGGTGGTGCTGAGGGTACTGGTGGTGGTACTGAGGGTACTGGTGGTGGTACTGAGGGTACTGGTGGTGGTACTGAGGGTACTGGTGGTGGTACTGAAAGTACTGGTGGTGGTAATGAGGGTACTGGTGGTGGTACTGAAGGTACTGGTGGTGGTAATGAGGGTACTGGTGGTGGTGCTGAGGGTACTGGTGGTGGTACTGAGGGTACTGGTGGTGGTACTGAGGGTACTGGTGGTGGTACTGAAGGTACTGGTGGTGGTAATGAAGGTACTGGTGGTGGTACTGAGGGTACTGGTGGTGGTACTGAGGGTACTGGTGGTGGTACTGAAGGTACTGGTGGTGGTAATGAGGGTACTGGTGGTGGTACTGAAGGTACTGGTGGTGGTAATGAAGGTACTGGTGGTGGTACTGAAGGTACTGGTGGTGGTACTGAAGGAACTGGTGGTGGTACTGAGGGTACTGGTGGTGGTACTGAGGGTACTGGTGGTGGTACTGAGGGTACTGGTGGTGGTACTGAGGGTACTGGTGGTGGTACTGAAGGTACTGGTGGTGGTAATGAGGGTACTGGTGGTGGTACTGAAGGTACTGGTGGTGGTACTGAAGGTACTGGTGGTGGTACTGAGGGTACTGGTGGTGGTACTGAGGGTACTGGTGGTGGTACTGAGGGTACTGGTGGTGGTACTGAAGGTACTGGTGGTGGTAATGAGGGTACTGGTGGTGGTAATGAGGGTACTGGTGATGGTAATGAGGGTACTGGTGGTGGTACTGAGGGTACTGGTGGTGGTACTGAAGGTACTGGTGGTGGTACTGAGGGTACTGGTGGTGGTAATGAGGGTACTGGTGGTGGTACTGAGGGTACTGGTGGTGGTACTGAAGGTACTGGTTGTGGTACTGAGGGTACTGGTGGTGGTGCTGAGGGTACTGGTGGTGGTACTGAAGGTACTGGTGGTGGTAATGAGGGTACTGGTGGTGGTACTGAAGGTACTGGTGGTGGTAATGAGGGTACTGGTGGTGGTACTGAAGGTACTGGTGGTGGTACTGAAGGTACTGGTGGTGGTAATGAGGGTACTGGTGGTGGTAATGAGGGTACTGGTGGTGGTACTGAAGGTACTGGTGGTGGTAATGAGGGTACTGGTGGTGGTACTGAAGGTACTGGTGGTGGTACTGAAGGTACTGGTGGTGGTAATGAGGGTACTGGTGGTGGTACTGAGGGTACTGGTGGTGGTACTGAGGGTACTGGTGGTGGTACTGAAGGTACTGGTGGTCGTACTGAGGGTACTGGTGGTGGTCCGGAGGGTACTGGTGGTGGTACTGAAGGTACTGGTGGTGGTAATGAGGGTGCTGGTGGTGGTACTGAAGGTACTGGTGGTGGTACTGAGGGTACTGGTGGTGGTACTGAAGGTACTGGTGGTGGTACTGAAGGAACTGGTGGTGGTACTGAGGGTACTGGTGGTGGTACTGAGGGTACTGGTGGTGGTACTGAGGGTACTGGTGGTGGTACTGAGGGTACTGGTGGTGGTACTGAAGGTACTGGTGATGGTAATGAGGGTACTGGTGGTGGTACTGAAGGTACTGGTGGTGGTACTGAAGGTACTGGTGGTGGTACTGAGGGTACTGGTAGTGGTACTGAGGGTACTGGTGGTGGTACTGAGGGTACTGGTGGTGGTACTGAAGGTACTGGTGGTGGTAATGAGGGTACTGGTGGTGGTAATGAGGGTACTGGTGGTGGTAATGAGGGTACTGGTGGTGGTACTGAGGGTACTGGTGGTGGTACTGAAGGTACTGGTGGTGGTACTGAGGGTACTGGTGGTGGTAATGAGGGTACTGGTGGTGGTACTGAGGGTACTGGTGGTGGTACTGAAGGTACTGGTTGTGGTACTGAGGGTACTGGTGGTGGTGCTGAGGGTACTGGTGGTGGTACTGAAGGTACTGGTGGTGGTAATGAGGGTACTGGTGGTGGTACTGAAGGTACTGGTGGTGGTAATGAGGGTACTGGTGGTGGTACTGAAGGTACTGGTGGTGGTACTGAAGGTACTTGTGGTGGTAATGAGGGTACTGGTGGTGGTAATGAGGGTACTGGTGGTGGTACTGAAGGTACTGGTGGTGGTAATGAGGGTACTGGTGGTGGTACTGAAGGTACTGGTGGTGGTACTGAAGGTACTGGTGGTGGTAATGAGGGTACTGGTGGTGGTACTGAGGGTACTGGTGGTGGTACTGAGGGTACTGGTGGTGGTACTGAAGGTACTGGTGGTCGTACTGAGGGTACTGGTGGTGGTCCGGAGGGTACTGGTGGTGGTACTGAAGGTACTGGTGGTGGTAATGAGGGTGCTGGTGGTGGTACTGAAGGTACTGGTGGTGGTACTGAGGGTACTGGTGGTGGTACCTAGGGTACTGGTGTTGGTACTGAAGGTACTGGTGGTGGTAATGAGGGTACTGGTGGTGGTAATGAGGGTACTGGTGGTGGTAATGAGGGTACTGGTGGTGGTACTGAGGGCACTGGTGGTGGTACTGAGGGTACTGGTGGTGGTAATGAGGGCACTGGTGGTGGTCCGGAGGGTACTGATGGTGGTCCTGAAGGTACTGGTGGTGGTAATGAGGGTACTGGTGGTGGTGCTGAGGGTACTGGTGGTGGTACTGAAGGTACTGGTGGTGGTAATGAGGGTATTGGTGGTGGTACTGAAGGTACTGGTGGTGGTACTGAAGGTACTGGTGGTGGTACTGAGGGTACTGGTGGTGGTACCTAGGGTACTGGTGTTGGTACTGAAGGTACTGGTGGTGGTAATGAGGGTACTGGTGGTGGTAATGAGGGTACTGGTGGTGGTAATGAGGGTACTGGTGGTGGTACTGAAGGTACTGGTGGTGGTACTGAGGGTACTGGTGGTGGTACCTAGGGTACTGGTGTTGGTACTGAAGGTACTGGTGGTGGTAATGAGGGTACTGGTGGTGGTAATGAGGGTACTGGTGGTGGTAATGAGGGTACTGGTGGTGGTATTGAGGGTACTGGTGGTGGTAATGAGGGTACTGGTGGTGGTAATGAGGGTACTGGTGTTGGTAATGAGGGTACTGGTGGAGGTACTGAGGGTACTGGTGGTGGTAATGAGGGTACTGGTGGTGGTAATGAGGGTACTGGTGGTGGTAATGAGGGTACTGGTGGTGGTAATGAGGGTACTGGTGGTGGTACTGAGGGTACTGGTGGTGGTACTGAAGGTACTGGTGGTGGTAATGAGGGTACTGGTGGTGGTGCTGAGGGTACTGGTGGTGGTACTGAAGGTACTGGTGGTGGTAATGAGGGTACTGGTGGTGGTACTGAAGGTACTGGTGGTGGTAATGAGGGTACTGGTGGTGGTACTGAAGGTACTGGTGGTGGTACTGAAGGTACTGGTGGTGGTACTGAGGGTACTGGTGGTGGTACTGAGGGTACTGGTGGTGGTACTGATGGTACTGGTGGTTGTAATGAGGGTACTGGTGGTGGTGCTGAGGGTACTGGTGGTGGTACTGAGGGTACTGGTGGTGGTACTGAGGGTACTGGTGGTGGTACTGAAGGTACTGGTGGTGGTACTGAAGGTACTGGTGGTGGTAATGAGGGTACTGGTGGTGGTACTGAAGGTACTGGTGGTGGTACTGAAGGTACTGGTGGTGGTAATGAGGGTACTGGTGGTGGTGCTGAGGGTACTGGTGGTGGTACTGAGGGTACTGGTGGTGGTACTGAGGGTACTGGTGGTGGTACTGAAGATACTGGTGGTGGTAATGAAGGTACTGGTGGTGGTACTGAGGGTACTGGTGGTGGTACTGAGGGAACTGGTGGTGGTACTGAAGGTACTGGTGGTGGTAATGAGGGAACTGGTGGTGGTACTGAGGGTACTGGTGGTGGTACTGAGGGTACTGGTGGTGGTACTGAAGGTACTGGTGGTCGTACTGAGGGTACTGGTGGTGGTCTGGAGGGTACTGGTGGTGGTACTGAAGGTACTGGTGGTGGTAATGAGGGTGCTGGTGGTGGTACTGAAGGTACTGGTGGTGGTACTGAGGGTACTGGTGGTGGTACCTAGGGTACTGGTGTTGGTACTGAAGGTACTGGTGGTGGTAATGAGGGTACTGGTGGTGGTAATGAGGGTACTGGTGGTGGTAATGAGGGTACTGGTGGTGGTACTGAGGGCACTGGTGGTGGTACTGAGGGTACTGGTGGTGGTAATGAGGGCACTGGTGGTGGTCCGGAGGGTACTGGTGGTGGTCCTGAAGGTACTGGTGGTGGTAATGAGGGTACTGGTGGTGGTGCTGAGGGTACTGGTGGTGGTACTGAAGGTACTGGTGGTGGTAATGAGGGTATTGGTGGTGGTACTGAAGGTACTGGTGGTGGTACTGAAGGTACTGGTGGTGGTACTGAGGGTACTGGTGGTGGTACTGAGGGTACTGGTGGTTGTACTGAAGGTACTGGTGGTGGTAATAAGGGTACTGGTGGTGGTACTGAAGGTACTGGTGGTGGTAATGAAGGTACTGGTGGTGGTACTGAGGGTACTGGTGGTGGTACTGAGGGTACTGGTGGTGGTACTGAAGGTACTGGTGGTGGTAATGAGGGTACTGGTGGTGGTACTGAAGGTACTGGTGGTGGTAATGAGGGTACTGGTGGTGGTACTGAAGGTACTGGTGGTGGTACTGAAGGTATTGGTGGTGGTACTGAGGGTACTGGTGGTGGTACTGAGGGTACTGGTGGTGGTACTGAGGGTACTGGTGGTGGTACTGAGGGTACTGGTGGTGGTACGGAAGGTACTGGTGGTGGTAATGAGGGTACTGGTGGTGGTACTGAAGGTAATGGTGGTGGTACTGAAGGTACTGGTGGTGGTACTGAGGGTACTGGTGGTGGTACTGAGGGTACTGGTGGTGGTACTGAGGGTACTGGTGGTGGTACTGAAGGTACTGGTGGTGGTAATGAGGGTACTGGTGGTGGTAATGAGGGTACTGGTGGTGGTAATGAGGGTACTGGTGGTGGTAATGAGGGTACTGGTGGTGGTAATGAGGGTACTGGTGGTGGTACTGAGGGTACTGGTGGTGGTACTGAAGGTACTGGTGGTGGTAATGAGGCTACTGGTGGTGGTGCTGAGGGTACTGGTGGTGGTACTGAAGGTACTGGTGGTGGTAATGAGGGTACTGGTGGTGGTACTGAAGGTACTGGTGGTGGTAATGAGGGTACTGGTGGTGGTACTGAAGGTACTGGTGGTGGTACTGAAGGTACTGGTGGTGGTACTGAGGGTACTGGTGGTGGTACTGAGGGTACTGGTGGTGGTACTGAAGGTACTGGTGGTGGTAATGAGGGTACTGATGGTGGTGCTGAGGGTACTGGTGGTGGTACTGAGGGTACTGGTGGTGGTACTGAGGGTACTGGTAGTGGTACTGAAGGTACTGGTGGTGGTAATGAGGGTACTGGTGGTGGTACTGAAGGTACTGGTGGTGGTAATGAGGGTACTGGTGGTGGTACTGAAGGTACTGGTGGTGGTACTGAAGGTACTGGTGGTGGTACTGAGGGTACTGGTGGTGGTACTGAGGGTACTGGTGGTGGTACTGATGGTACTGGTGGTGGTAATGAGGGTACTGGTGGTGGTGCTGAGGGTACTGGTGGTGGTACTGAAGGTACTGGTGGTGGTAATGAGGGTATTGGTGGTGGTACTGAAGGTACTGGTGGTGGTACTGAAGGTACTGGTGGTGGTACTGAGGGTACTGGTGGTGGTACCTAGGGTACTGGTGTTGGTACTGAAGGTACTGGTGGTGGTAATGAGGGTACTGGTGGTGGTAATGAGGGTACTGGTGGTGGTAATGAGGGTACTGGTGGTGGTACTGAAGGTACTGGTGGTGGTACTGAGGGTACTGGTGGTGGTACCTAGGGTACTGGTGTTGGTACTGAAGGTACTGGTGGTGGTAATGAGGGTACTGGTGGTGGTAATGAGGGTACTGGTGGTGGTAATGAGGGTACTGGTGGTGGTACTGAGGGTACTGGTGGTGGTAATGAGGGTACTGGTGGTGGTAATGAGGGTACTGGTGTTGGTAATGAGGGTACTGGTGGTGGTACTGAGGGTACTGGTGGTGGTACTGAAGGTACTGGTGGTGGTAATGAGGGTACTGGTGGTGGTGCTGAGGGTACTGGTGGTGGTACTGAAGGTACTGGTGGTGGTAATGAGGGTACTGGTGGTGGTACTGAAGGTACTGGTGGTGGTAATGAGGGTACTGGTGGTGGTAATGAGGGTACTGGTGGTGGTACTGAGGGTACTGGTGGTGGTACTAAAGGTACTGGTGGTGGTAATGAGGGTACTGGTGGTGGTGCTGAGGGTACTGGTGGTGGTACTGAAGGTACTGGTGGTGGTAATGAGGGTACTGGTGGTGGTACTGAAGGTACTGGTGGTGGTAATGAGGGTACTGGTGGTGGTACTGAAGGTACTGGTGGTGGTACTGAAGGTACTGGTGGTGGTACTGAGGGTACTGGTGGTGGTACTGAGGGTACTGGTGGTGGTACTGATGGTACTGGTGGTGGTAATGAGGGTACTGGTGGTGGTGCTGAGGGTACTGGTGGTGGTACTGAGGGTACTGGTGGTGGTACTGAGGGTACTGGTGGTGGTACTGAAGGTACTGGTGGTGGTACTGAAGGTACTGGTGGTGGTAATGAGGGTACTGGTGGTGGTGCTGAGGGTACTGGTGGTGGTACTGAGGGTACTGGTGGTGGTACTGAGGGTACTGGTGGTGGTACTGAAGGTACTGGTGGTGGTACTGAAGGTACTGGTGGTGGTAATGAGGGTACTGGTGGTGGTGCTGGGGGTACTGGTGGTTGTACTGAGGGTACTGGTGGTGGTACTGAGGGTACTGGTGGTGGTACTGAAGGTACTGGTGGTGGTAATGAAGGTATTGGTGGTGGTACTGAGGGTACTGGTGGTGGTACTGAGGGAACTGGTGGTGGTACTGAAGGTACTGGTGGTGGTAATGAGGGAACTGGTGGTGGTACTGAGGGTACTGGTGGTGGTACTGAGGGTACTGGTGGTGGTACTGAAGGTACTGGTGGTCGTACTGAGGGTACTGGTGGTGGTCCGGAGGGTACTGGTGGTGGTACTGAAGGTACTGGTGGTGGTAATGAGGGTGCTGGTGGTGGTACTGAAGGTACTGGTGGTGGTACTGAGGGTACTGGTGGTGGTACCTAGGGTACTGGTGTTGGTACTGAAGGTACTGGTGGTGGTAATGAGGGTACTGGTGGTGGTAATGAGGGTACTGGTGGTGGTAATGAGGGTACTGGTGGTGGTACTGAGGGCACTGATGGTGGTACTGAGGGTACTGGTGGTGGTAATGAGGGCACTGGTGGTGGTCCGGAGGGTACTGGTGGTGGTCCTGAAGGTACTGGTGGTGGTAATGAGGGTACTGGTGGTGGTGCTGAGGGTACTGGTGGTGGTACTGAAGGTACTGGTGGTGGTACTGAGGGTACTGGTGGTGGTACTGAGGGTACTGGTGGTGGTACTGAAGGTACTGGTGGTGGTAATGAGGGTACTGGAGGTGGTACTGAAGGTACTGGTGGTGGTAATGAGGGTACTGGTGGTGGTACTGAAGGTACTGGTGGTGGTACTGAAGGTATTGGTGGTGGTACTGAGGGTACTGGTGGTGGTACTGAGGGTACTGGTGGTTGTACTGAAGGTACTGGTGGTGGTAATGAGGGTACTGGTGGTGGTACTGAAGGTACTTGTGGTGGTAATGAAGGTCCTGGTGGTGGTACTGAGGGTACTGGTGGTGGTACTGAGGGTACTGGTGGTGGTACTGAAGGTACTGGTGGTGGTAATGAGGGTACTGGTGGTGGTACTGAAGGTACTGGTGGTGGTAATGAGGGTACTGGTGGTGGTACTGAAGGTACTGGTGGTGGTACTGAAGGTATTGGTGGTGGTACTGAGGGTACTGGTGGTGGTACTGAGGGTACTGGTGGTGGTACTGAGGGTACTGGTGGTGGTACTGAGGGTACTGGTGGTGGTACGGAAGGTACTGGTGGTGGTAATGAGGGTACTGGTGGTGGTACTGAAGGTAATGGTGGTGGTACTGAAGGTACTGGTGGTGGTACTGAGGGTACTGGTGGTGGTACTGAGGGTACTGGTGGTGGTACTGAGGGTACTGGTGGTGGTACTGAAGGTACTGGTGGTGGTAATGAGGGTACTGGTGGTGGTAATGAGGGTACTGGTGGTGGTAATGAGGGTACTGGTGGTGGTAATGAGGGTACTGGTGGTGGTAATGAGGGTACTGGTGGTGGTACTGAGGGTACTGGTGGTGGTACTGAAGGTACTGGTGGTGGTAATGAGGCTACTGGTGGTGGTGCTGAGGGTACTGGTGGTGGTACTGAAAGTACTGGTGGTGGTAATGAGGGTACTGGTGGTGGTACTGAAGGTACTGGTGGTGGTAATGAGGGTACTGGTGGTGGTACTGAAGGTACTGGTGGTGGTACTGAAGGTACTGGTGGTGGTACTGAGGGTACTGGTGGTGGTACTGAGGGTACTGGTGGTGGTACTGAAGGTACTGGTGGTGGTAATGAGGGTACTGGTGGTGGTGCTGAGGGTACTGGTGGTGGTACTGAGGGTACTGGTGGTGGTACTGAGGGTACTGGTGGTGGTACTGAAGGTACTGGTGGTGGTAATGAGGGTACTGGTGGTGGTACTGAAGGTACTGGTGGTGGTAATGAGGGTACTGGTGGTGGTACTGAAGGTACTGGTGGTGGTAATGAGGGTACTGGTGGTAGTACTGAAGGTACTGGTGGTGGTACTGAAGGTACTGGTGGTGGTACTGAGGGTACTGGTGGTGGTACTGAGGGTACTGGTGGTGGTACTGAGGGTACTGGTGGTGGTACTGAGGGTACTGGTGGTGGTACTGAAGGTATTGGTGGTGGTACTGAGGGTACTGGTGGTGGTACTGAGGGTACTGGTGGTGGTACTGAAGGTACTGGTGGTGGTAATGAAGGTATTGGTGGTGGTACTGAGGGTACTGGTGGTGGTACTGAGGGAACTGGTGGTGGTACTGAAGGTACTGGTGGTGGTAATGAGGGAACTGGTGGTGGTACTGAAGGTACTGGTGGTGGTACTGAGGGTACTGGTGGTGGTACTGAAGGTACTGGTGGTCGTACTGAGGGTACTGGTGGTGGTCCGGAGGGTACTGGTGGTGGTACTGAAGGTACTGGTGGTGGTAATGAGGGTGCTGGTGGTGGTACTGAAGGTACTGGTGGTGGTACTGAGGGTACTGGTGGTGGTACCTAGGGTACTGGTGTTGGTACTGAAGGTACTGGTGGTGGTAATGAGGGTACTGGTGGTGGTAATGAGGGTACTGGTGGTGGTAATGAGGGTACTGGTGGTGGTACTGAGGGCACTGATGGTGGTACTGAGGGTACTGGTGGTGGTAATGAGGGCACTGGTGGTGGTCCGGAGGGTACTGGTGGTGGTCCTGAAGGTACTGGTGGTGGTAATGAGGGTACTGGTGGTGGTGCTGAGGGTACTGGTGGTGGTACTGAAGGTACTGGTGGTGGTACTGAGGGTACTGGTGGTGGTACTGAGGGTACTGGTGGTGGTACTGAAGGTACTGGTGGTGGTAATGAGGGTACTGGTGGTGGTACTGAAGGTACTGGTGGTGGTAATGAGGGTACTGGTGGTGGTACTGAAGGTACTGGTGGTGGTACTGAAGGTATTGGTGGTGGTACTGAGGGTACTGGTGGTGGTACTGAGGGTACTGGTGGTTGTACTGAAGGTACTGGTGGTGGTAATGAGGGTACTGGTGGTGGTACTGAAGGTACTTGTGGTGGTAATGAAGGTCCTGGTGGTGGTACTGAGGGTACTGGTGGTGGTACTGAGGGTACTGGTGGTGGTACTGAAGGTACTGGTGGTGGTAATGAGGGTACTGGTGGTGGTACTGAAGGTACTGGTGGTGGTAATGAGGGTACTGGTGGTGGTACTGAAGGTACTGGTGGTGGTACTGAAGGTATTGGTGGTGGTACTGAGGGTACTGGTGGTGGTACTGAGGGTACTGGTGGTGGTACTGAGGGTACTGGTGGTGGTACTGAGGGTACTGGTGGTGGTACGGAAGGTACTGGTGGTGGTAATGAGGGTACTGGTGGTGGTACTGAAGGTAATGGTGGTGGTACTGAAGGTACTGGTGGTGGTACTGAGGGTACTGGTGGTGGTACTGAGGGTACTGGTGGTGGTACTGAGGGTACTGGTGGTGGTACTGAAGGTACTGGTGGTGGTAATGAGGGTACTGGTGGTGGTAATGAGGGTACTGGTGGTGGTAATGAGGGTACTGGTGGTGGTAATGAGGGTACTGGTGGTGGTAATGAGGGTACTGGTGGTGGTACTGAGGGTACTGGTGGTGGTACTGAAGGTACTGGTGGTGGTAATGAGGCTACTGGTGGTGGTGCTGAGGGTACTGGTGGTGGTACTGAAAGTACTGGTGGTGGTAATGAGGGTACTGGTGGTGGTACTGAAGGTACTGGTGGTGGTAATGAGGGTACTGGTGGTGGTACTGAAGGTACTGGTGGTGGTACTGAAGGTACTGGTGGTGGTACTGAGGGTACTGGTGGTGGTACTGAGGGTACTGGTGGTGGTACTGAAGGTACTGGTGGTGGTAATGAGGGTACTGGTGGTGGTGCTGAGGGTACTGGTGGTGGTACTGAGGGTACTGGTGGTGGTACTGAGGGTACTGGTGGTGGTACTGAAGGTACTGGTGGTGGTAATGAGGGTACTGGTGGTGGTACTGAAGGTACTGGTGGTGGTAATGAGGGTACTGGTGGTGGTACTGAAGGTACTGGTGGTGGTACTGAAGGTACTGGTGGTGGTACTGAGGGTACTGGTGGTGGTACTGAGGGTACTGGTGGTGGTACTGATGGTACTGGTGGTGGTAATGAGGGTACTGGTGGTGGTGCTGAGGGTACTGGTGGTGGTACTGAGGGTACTGGTGGTGGTACTGAGGGTACTGGTGGTGGTACTGAAGGTACTGGTGGTGGTACTGAAGGTACTGGTGGTGGTAATGAGGGTACTGGTGGTGGTACTGAAGGTACTGGTGGTGGTACTGAAGGTACTGGTGGTGGTATTGAGGGTACTGGTGGTGGTGCTGAGGGTACTGGTGGTGGTACTGAGGGTACTGGTGGTGGTACTGAGGGTACTGGTGGTGGTACTGAAGGTACTGGTGGTGGTAATGAAGGTACTGGTGGTGGTACTGAGGGTACTGGTGGTGGTACTGAGGGAACTGGTGGTGGTACTGAAGGTACTGGTGGTCGTACTGAGGGTACTGGTGGTGGTCCGGAGGGTACTTGTGGTGGTACTGAAGGTACTGGTGGTGGTAATGAGGGTGCTGGTGGTGGTACTGAAGGTACTGGTGGTGGTACTGAGGGTACTGGTGGTGGTACCTAGGGTACTGGTGTTGGTACTGAAGGTACTGGTGGTGGTAATGAGGGTACTGGTGGTGGTAATGAGGGTACTGGTGGTGGTAATGAGGGTACTGGTGGTGGTACTGAGGGCACTGGTGGTGGTACTGAGGGTACTGGTGGTGGTAATGAGGGCACTGGTGGTGGTCCGGAGGGTACTGGTGGTGGTCCTGAAGGTACTGGTGGTGGTAATGAGGGTACTGGTGGTGGTGCTGAGGGTACTGGTGGTGGTACTGAAGGTACTGGTGGTGGTAATGAGGGTATTGGTGGTGGTACTGAAGGTACTGGTGGTGGTACTGAAGGTACTGGTGGTGGTACTGAGGGTACTGGTGGTGGTACTGAGGGTACTGGTGGTTGTACTGAAGGTACTGGTGGTGGTAATGAGGGTACTGGTGGTGGTACTGAAGGTACTGGTGGTGGTTATGAAGGTACTGGTGGTGGTACTGAGGGTACTGGTGGTGGTACTGAGGGTACTGGTGGTGGTACTGAAGGTACTGGTGGTGGTAATGAGGGTACTGGTGGTGGTACTGAAGGTACTGGTGGTGGTAATGAGGGTACTGGTGGTGGTACTGAAGGTACTGGTGGTGGTACTGAAGGTATTGGTGGTGGTACTGAGGGTACTGGTGGTGGTACTGAGGGTACTGGTGGTGGTACTGAGGGTACTGGTGGTGGTGCTGAGGGTACTGGTGGTGGTACGGAAGGTACTGGTGGTGGTAATGAGGGTACTGGTGGTGGTACTGAAGGTAATGGTGGTGGTACTGAAGGTACTGGTGGTGGTACTGAGGGTACTGGTGGTGGTACTGAGGGTACTGGTGGTGGTACTGAGGGTACTGGTGGTGGTACTGAAGGCACTGGTGGTGGTAATGAGGGTACTGGTGGTGGTAATGAGGGTACTGGTGGTGGTAATGAGGGTACTGGTGGTGGTAATGAGGGTACTGGTGGTGGTAATGAGGGTACTGGTGGTGGTACTGAGGGTACTGGTGGTGGTACTGAAGGTACTGGTGGTGGTAATGAGGCTACTGGTGGTGGTGCTGAGGGTACTGGTGGTGGTACTGAAGGTACTGGTGGTGGTAATGAGGGTACTGGTGGTGGTACTGAAGGTACTGGTGGTGGTAATGAGGGTACTGGTGGTGGTACTGAAGGTACTGGTGGTGGTACTGAAGGTACTGGTGGTGGTACTGAGGGTACTGGTGGTGGTACTGAGGGTACTGGTGGTGGTACTGAAGGTACTGGTGGTGGTAATGAGTGTACTGGTGGTGGTGCTGAGGGTACTGGTGGTGGTGCTGAGGGTACTGGTGGTGGTACTGAGGGTACTGGTGGTGGTACTGAAGGTACTGGTGGTGGTACTAAAGGTACTGGTGGTGGTAATGAGGGTCCTGGTGGTGGTACTGAAGGTACTGGTGGTGGTACTGAAGGTACTGGTGGTGGTAATGAGGGTACTGGTGGTGGTGCTGAGGGTACTGGTGGTGGTACTGAGGGTACTGGTGGTGGTACTGAGGGTACTGGTGGTGGTACTGAAGGTACTGGTGGTGGTAATGAAGGTACTGGTGGTGGGACTGAGGGTACTGGTGGTAGTACTGAGGGTACTGGTGGTGGTACTGAAGGTACTGGTGCTGGTAATGAGGGTACTGGTGGTGGTACTGAAGGTACTGGTGGTGGTAATGAGGGTACTGGTGGTGGTACTGAAGGTTCTGGTGGTGGTACTGAAGGTACTGGTGGTGGTACTGAAGGTACTGGTGGTGGTACTGAGGGTACTGGTGGTGGTACTGAGGGTACTGGTTGTGGTACTGAGGGTACTGGTGGTGGTAATGAGGGTACTGGTGGTGGTAATGAGGGTACTGGTGGTGGTAATGAGGGTACTGGTGGTGGTACTGAGGGTACTGGTGGTGGTACTGAGGGTACTAGTGGTGGTACTGAGGGTACTGGTGGTGGTACTGAAGGTACTGGTGGTGGTAATGAGGGAACTGGTGGTGGTACTGAAGGTACTGGTGGTGGTACTGAGGGTACTGGTGGTGGTACTGAGGGTACTGGTGGTGGTACTGAAGGTACTGGTGGTGGTAATGAGGGTACTGGTGGTGGTGCTGAGGGTACTGGTGGTGGTACTGAGGGTACTGGTGGTGGTACTGAGGGTACTGGTGGTGGTACTGAAGGTACTGGTGGTGGTACTGAAGGTACTGGTGGTGGTAATGAGGGTACTGGTGGTGGTACTGAAGGTACTGGTAGTGGTACTAAAGGTACTGGTGGTGGTAATGAGGGTACTGGTGGTGGTGCTGAGGGTACTGGTGGTGGTACTGAGGGTACTGGTGGTGGTACTGAGGGTACTGGTGGTGGTACTGAAGGTACTGGTGGTGGTAATGAAGGTACTGGTGGTGGTACTGAGGGTACTGGTGGTGGTACTGAGGGTACTGGTGGTGGTACTGAAGGTACTGGTGGTGGTAATGAGGGTACTGGTGGTGGTACTGAAGTTACTGGTGGTGGTAATGAGGGTACTGGTGGTGGTACTGAAGGTACTGGTGGTGGTACTGAAGGAACTGGTGGTGGTACTGAGGGTACTGGTGGTGGTAATGAGGGTACTGGTGGTGGTACTGAGGGTACTGGTGGTGGTACTGAAGGTACTGGTGGTGGTAATGAGGGTACTGGTGGTAGTACTGAAGGTACTGGTGGTGGTACTGAAGGTACTGGTGGTGGTACTGAGGGTACTGGTGGTGGTACTGAGGGTACTGGTGGTGGTACTGAGGGTACTGGTGGTGGTACTGAAGGTACTGGTGGTGGTAATGAGGGTACTGGTGGTGGTAATGAGGGTACTGGTAGTGGTACTGAGGGTACTGGTGGTGGTACTGAAGGTACTGGTTGTGGTACTGAGGGTACTGGTGGTGGTAATGAGGGTACTGGTGGTGGTAATGAGGGTACTGGTGGTGGTAATGAGGGTACTGGTGGTGGTACTGAGGGTACTGGTGGTGGTACTGAGGGTACTAGTGGTGGTACTGAGGGTACTGTTGGTGGTACTGAGGGTACTGGTGGTGGTACTGAAGGTACTGGTGGTCGTACTGAGGGTACTGGTGGTGGTCCGGAGGGTACTGGTGGTGGTACTGAAGGTACTGGTGGTGGTAATGAGGGTGCTGGTGGTGGTACTGAAGGTACTGGTGGTGGTACTGAGGGTACTGGTGGTGGTACCTAGGGTACTGGTGTTGGTACTGAAGGTACTGGTGGTGGTAATGAGGGTACTGGTGGTGGTAATGAGGGTACTGGTGGTGGTAATGAGGGTACTGGTGGTGGTACTGAGGGCACTGGTGGTGGTACTGAGGGTACTGGTGGTGGTAATGAGGGCACTGGTGGTGGTCCGGAGGGTACTGGTGGTGGTCCTGAAGGTACTGGTGGTGGTAATGAGGGTACTGGTGGTGGTGCTGAGGATACTGGTGGTGGTACTGAAGGTACTGGTGGTGGTAATGAGGGTACTGGTGGTGGTACTGAAGGTACTGGTGGTGGTACTGAAGGTACTGGTGGTGGTACTGAGGGTACTGGTGGTGGTACAGAGGGTACTGGTGGTTGTACTGAGGGTACTGGCGGTCGTACTGAGGATACTGGTGGTGGTACTGAGGGTACAAGTGGTGGTACTGGTGGTGGTACTGAGGGTACTGGTAGTGGTACTGAGGGTACTGGTGGTGGTACTGAGGGTACTGGTGGTGGTACTGAGGGTACTAGTGGTGGTACTGGTGGTGGTACTGAGGGTACTGATAGTGGTACTGAGGGTACTGGTGGTGGTACTGAGGGTACTGGTGGTGGTACTGAGGGTACTGGTAGTGGTACTGAGGGTACTGGTGGTGGTACTGAGGGTACTGGTGGTTGTACTGAAGGTACTGGTGGTTGTACTGAGGGTACTGGTGGTTGTACTGAAGGTACTGGTGGTGGTAATGAGGGTACTGGTGGTGGTACTGAAGGTACTGGTGGTGGTACTGAAGGTACTGGTGGAGGTACTGAAGGAACTGGTGGTGGTACTGAGGGTACTGGTGGTGGTACTGAGGGTACTGGTGGTGGTACTGAAGGTACTGGTGGTGGTACTGAAGGTACTGGTGGTGGTACTGAGGGTACTGGTGGTGGTACTGAGGGTACTGGTGGTTGTACTGAAGGTACTGGTGGTGGTAATGAGGGTACTGGTGGTGGTACTGAAGGTACTGGTGGTGGTAATGAAGGTACTGGTGGTGGTACTGAGGGTACTGGTGGTGGTACTGAGGGTACTGGTGGTGGTACTGAAGGTACTGGTGGTGGTAATGAGGGTACTGGTGGTGGTACTGAAGGTACTGGTGGTGGTAATGAGGGTACTGGTGGTGGTACTGAAGGTACTGGTGGTGGTACTGAAGGTACTGGTGGTGGTACTGAGGGTACTGGTGGTGGTACTGAGGGTACTGGTGGTGGTACTGAGGGTACTGGTGGTGGTACTGAGGGTACTGGTGGTGGTACTGAAGGTACTGGTGGTGGTAATGAGGCTACTGGTGGTGGTGCTGAGGGTACTGGTGGTGGTACTGAAGGTACTGGTGGTGGTAATGAGGGTACTGGTGGTGGTACTGAAGGTACTGGTGGTGGTAATGAGGGTACTGGTGGTGGTACTGAAGGTACTGGTGGTGGTAATGAGGGTACTGGTGGTGGTACTGAAGGTACTGGTGGTGGTACTGAAGGTACTGGTGGTGGTACTGAGGGTACTGGTGGTGGTACTGAGGGTACTGGTGGTGGTACTGAAGGTACTGGTGGTGGTAATGAGGGTACTGGTGGTGGTGCTGAGGGTACTGGTGGTGGTACTGAGGGTACTGGTGGTGGTACTGAAGGTACTGGTGGTGGTAATGAGGGTACTGGTGGTGGTGCTGAGGGTACTGGTGGTGGTCCGGAGGGTACTGGTGGTGGTACTGAAGGTACTGGTGGTGGTAATGAGGGTGCTGGTGGTGGTACTGAAGGTACTGGTGGTGGTACTGAGGGTACTGGTGGTGGTACCTAGGGTACTGGTGTTGATACTGAAGGTACTGGTGGTGGTAATGAGGGCACTGGTGGTGGTCCGGAGGGTACTGGTGGTGGTCCTGAAGGTACTGGTGGTGGTAATGAGGGTACTGGTGGTGGTGCTGAGGGTACTGGTGGTGGTACTGAAGGTACTGGTGGTGGTAATGAGGGTACTGGTGGTGGTACTGAAGGTACTGGTGGTGGTACTGAAGGTACTGGTGGTGGTACTGAGGGTACTGGTGGTGGTACTGAGGGTACTGGTGGTTGTACTGAGGGTACTGGCGGTCGTACTGAGGATACTGGTGGTGGTACTGAGGGTACAAGTGGTGGTACTGGTGGTGGTACTGAGGGTACTGGTAGTGGTACTGAGGGTACTGGTGGTGGTACTGAGGGTACTGGTGGTGGTACTGAGGGTACTGGTGGTGGTACTGGTGGTGGTACTGAGGGTACTGATAGTGGTACTGAGGGTACTGGTGGTGGTACTGAGGGTACTGGTGGTGGTACTGAGGGTACTGGTAGTGGTACTGAGGGTACTGGTGGTGGTACTGAGGGTACTGGTGGTGGTACTGAGGGTACTGGTAGTGGTACTGAGGGTACTGGTGGTGGTACTGAGGGTACTGGTGGTGGCACTGAGGGTACTGGTGGTGGTACTGAGGGTACTGGTGGTGGTACTGAGGGTACTGGTGGTCGTAATTGTGGTGGTACTGAGGGTACTCGTAGTGGTACCGTGGGTACTGGTGGTGGTAGAGGGTACTGGTTGTGGTACTGAGGGTACTAGTGGTGGTACTGAGGGTACAAGTGGTGGTACTGGTGGTGGTACTGAGGGAACTGGTGGTGGTACTGGTGGTGGTACTGGTAGTGGTACTGGTAGTGGTACTGAGGATACTGGTAGTGGTACTGAGGATACTGGTGGTTGTACTGAGGGTACTGGCGGTGGTACTGAGGGTACTGGTGGTCGTAATTGTGGTGGTACTGAGGGTACTCGTGGTGGTACCATGGGTACTCGTGGTGGTAGAGGGTACTGGATGTGGTACAGAGGGTACTAGTGGTGGTACTGAGGGTACTGGTGGTGGTACTGGTGGTGGTACTGAGGATACTGGTAGTGGTACTGAGGGTACTGGTGGAGGTACTGAGGGTACTGGTGGTGGCACTGAGGGTACTGGTGGTGATACTGAGGGTACTGGTGGTCGTAATTGTGCTGGTACTGAGGGTACTCGTGGTGGTACCGTGGGTACTGGTGGTGGTAGAGGGTACTGGTTGTGGTACTGAGGGTACTAGTGGTGGTACTGAGGGTACAAGTGGTGGTACTGGTGGTGGTACTGAGGGCACTGGTGGTGGTACTGGTAGTGGTACTGGTGGTGGCACCGAGGGTACTGGTAGTGGTACTGAGGGTACTGGTGATGGCACTGAGGGTACTGGTGGTGGTACTGGTGGTGGTACTAAGGGTACTGGTTGTGGTACTGAGGATACTGGTAGTGGTACTGAGGATACTGGTGGTGGTACTGAGGATACTGGTGGTGGTACTGAGGATACTGGTGGTGATACTGAGGATACTGGTAGTGGTACTGAGGATACTGGTAGTGGTACTGAGGATACTGATAGTGGTACTGAGGATACTGGTAGTGGTACTGAGGATACTGTTATTGGTACTGAGGATACTGGTGGTGGTACTGAGGATACTGGTAGTGGTACTGAGGATACTGGTAGTGGTACTGAGGATACTGGTGGTGGTACTGAGGATACTGGTGGTGGTACTGAAGGTACTGGTTGTTGGGTATCTGGAGCTTTAACTCATTAAATTATTTGATTGTTATGATTAAAATAAATCGAAGGACCACCCACTTTTGAGAAAAGAGGGAAAACGACTAAAGGTGATTATTAGAGTGACACTAGAGAACCAGTGCCTATGTGCGATAATTAACTTAATCACTTGAAGATAATGAACAGACTGTATTATTAAAGTCAAAGCCTCAAATATCAACATTGGAGGTGTATTTCTAGAAGTTCATATATATCTAGGAACCAGTGTTGTTCGTCACTAGTTCATTGTTGAGTTAATAACATGGCAAATCTGAACTAAAAATAGAATCAAAGATATGACACATCGAATAATGAATATATTGAAAGATTAGGAAATATTGAGCAACAATAAGAGTAAAACACATTAAACATCAAGCCATAAATTCTGGCATTAAATTATTCACTGTAAATATTCTAATATATGCTATTGTGATAGAAAAGTGTCAAGGAAATGATTTCATTTGAAACTTGTGGTTGAAGATTTGATTCGAAAATACGTAAAATTCGTTTAAAAACAAAAAAAAATCTTAATTTCTATTTAGGCTGCAATACTGAAGCTTGGAACAACTGCAGCCTTTTTCATATACATCTAGTCAAAAAAGATTTCTTGACATTGAACAACTTTTAAAAAACTTACTGATGCCCCCTTTAACTAAACTGGAAATGTTCCCACAAGAAATGATTCCCACATTCAGTAAACACTTCCTGATCTGCTACTTGGCTGTGAGACAACATATAGACGGGCTTGATTATCATATTATTTACTTTTTATGATGTAAAACTTTAAACTAAGATAAAAATGAACATGCGAAAAATGGTGAATAAAAAAATATGCACTTACATTATTTTACTTTATGTTTACCAGACATTGAATAAATTATTAAGAGTGATAAATATTCTGTGTCAGTGTCCAGCCTTGATAACTGCCTAGTGGTTCACCCTTCTTATACCAAGTAAATAAGATGTAGGGAACATATTCTCCCACATTGGGGTGGGCTAGTCTAATCCCCTTAATTTCGCCGTTAACACATGAGGTTGGACTAAGAGATGAGCCGCTGATTACATGATGTCTGGATATAACCCTAATGAGGGTTAACTGCTGCTGACGCAACTTAACATCTCACGATCCGGTCAGAAACTTTTTTTTTTTTTTTGGCTTAGTCGAGATGTGTAGGACCTTTAAACTATAGTAGCTTGAGTGTTATAATGTAGATCGGCTAAGCCCAACCCTACATTTTTTTTTTAAATTCTATTCAGTTTAAGAAATGGACGTTATATTATGCTTCATTATTGTTACAAGATTAATAGTGGCAAGGACTAAAAAAAAAAAGTCACACAGTAATATTTATATGGTGTTGGATGTAATGAGGCGGACTAAAACTTACTTTACCTTACAAAATGTTATTTTGGACAGCAGAAAGCTGATTTCTACATTATGTTACAAGGACTAAAAACAGTCACACAATAATATTTTATTTGGAGTTGGTCACATAGCAATATTTTATTTGGTGTTAGATGTAATGGAGATGGACTAGTCATTCTTTACATTACAAAATGTTATTTTGGACAGCAGAAAGCTGATTTCCACGTTATGTTACATTACGTTAGAGTCGCACAGTAATATTTATTTGGTTTTGGATGTAATGGAGATGGACTAGACATGCTTTACATTTCAAAAATATTATTTTGGACAACAGACAGATGATTTCTGCATTATGTTACGTTGTGTGTTACAAGGACTAAAAACAGTCACACAGTTATATTTATATGGTAGAATAAGATTGAAGACTGCTTTACGACACTCGTTACTCTTAACAAAATTTGGGGAAAGAACGAAGTTCGCATGTTGATCATGTTACGTTATGAGGTGTAAAACACATTAGTAGCATTGATTTTAATTTGTTTTAAGAAGAATGAAGACTGCCTTATGGCTGTTGTTGTTATGTTACTCTTAAAAAACCTGTTATTTGGACAAAAGAACGATGTTTGCATATTCCGTTATGTTACGTCACACTATGTTGCACGAATAAAAATTGTAATATTATTATTATTTTTGTCATTGTAAATGTCTTAAGTGTTTAATATACGAATAAAATTATATATAAATGGGTTTACTTCCCTAACTATTTATTTATTATTCTGAATACAGAGAAATGCATGTCGGCTGTTATACTGAGGGATGTTAAGTGAGTGCTAAGTGTAAGGAGGGGGGGGAGGGAGTGGCCAGGAGCACCCGTAGTGGTAATACACATCCGTGACAAACACGCGACAATCCCATCGCGTAAATTTAACATAACCAGATATGAGACCCACTGCTCCCACCCACCTGGTGTTAAACTCTCTTACCTCAGAAGCGGAGACTCCTTGTGTGATATGATAAAGGGAGGACAGTCAACAACAACAACTATGGAAGATGCAGCGATATGAACAGATACACACCTTCTGTATTCCATAAAAACTATCAATATTATCAAGGAACAGCCTACCTGGCAAGCTATTTTAAACTAATGCAGAACAGAATGTGTGGACCTTCCTTATTCTAAACAATATTACAAAACACACACACACCCACCGATGAGTGTTAGGTGATGGGGAGTGCACAAAGGGGAGGGGAGTGGGGGTGTAATTGACTAATACTCCCCTCTCCCACTCATGTACCACACTATCACTCGACACATCAAAGAGGCTAGACCAGTCCTCTTATTTCCGTTTTTTGACATGGACTAATGTTACCTCCTAGGTCATTGGGCGAGTTACCTTACCCCTTGTGTGTTATGGTGTGGGTTGCCAGTTAACTCTAAGTGGAGGAGGTGATACACAACTATGAAAGCTTAGGCAGTGACGAACACAGATCCCCATGGCACCCTATTACCCTCTCTCCTAGTTATGTGCCATGTGGTATGGGCCATGCACTGTGCACCATGTAGTATTTGCCATGTGGCATGTGGAACTCCCTATGCTTCTAGCTGGAGGGTGAAGGGGAGGGGAGGGGTGAAGGGCCATTGTTTACAAATATTGTGGATTCCTCACTCACCCTCTCAGTAGCAGCAGAGGCGAGCCACCGTGAACACCTATACTCAAGAACATATACTTTGTGTTTGACACAAACTAATGACCTCTTCTTAGAATGTATGTTGAAGACCTTCTCGACTGCTGCTGTGAGACCCGCCTCTACCCTCGTGTGTTATGGCGGTGGCGGCGGCGGCGGTGAGAAGGGTCCTGTTGGAAATACACACAACTCCTTCAGACTGTCAACTATGCATTCTGGGAACATCTTAACTTTTGCTAACATACCACAGACCTTATTGTTTAATCAAGAGAGAGAGAGAGAGAGGGAGAGTTTGAGGACTGACTGCTGATGCCACCCAGATGACTCCCTGGGCTGGCCCTTCACATCCCCCCATGCCACTCACTTCACACACCCTTCCCTAACCTTACACCTTAATATATCCGATCTCCTAGGTCTATGTTCCCATGTGTGTGGGGGGGGGGGGGCTATCCATCCTCAATATACCCATCTCAATTCTACATACTAAATTAATATTATTTAACTACAAATCACATATGCTGCTTAACTCTACGTTACATACACATACACTTTCATCTTGCAACTCCTCCTCGAGAAGGTCTTCAACATACATTCTAAGAAGAGGTCATTAGTTTGTGTCAAACAAAGGAGACGTGTTTGGGTGGGGGCGGCACACTTGCCGTCTCCACCCCCTGTTAATCGCTTCTGTCGTCCAAATTACTCGACTGATGGCACTCCTGCCATCAGGGGTTGTATCAAGGCCCAATTAAGTGAATTGGGGCCAGGGATTTAAGGAAGAAACAGTAAAAAACTAAGAGACAGTTGACTGTGTGAACGCATGAGGCAGGCTGGCAGGGCCTCAGGGTGTAACAGGGGTGAGAGTATCCTGTCTAGTGGCATTGGACAATTGATGTTGGGCAGTGTAAGCGTATGTGATATCAGGCCCATGCTGGACTTTGCATTCCACCTGGCAGTGTCCATGTGGTGACGCCGCCGGCCATTGCCACCCGAGTGTACGAGCGAGCATGCTGGTTTGATGGGAGTGTAAGTGATCTTCCACCCACGTGTGTATGCTGGTGGGTGTCAGCCAGCCAGCCTGAGGCAAGCGCCATGTGCGCGCCCGCCCGCCCGCGGGTGGAGGCTTCCCACCCAGGCAAACACCACCCCGCCCGCTAGCCCGGCCGGTGGGGTGGTATGACGTCATGGGCCACTCAGGCCACCCACCCGCCTGCCCGCGCGGAGGCCACCCAGGCCACCCACGCGCCGGCCACCCCAGGCCACCATACCCCCCCCCTCTCTCAGCTCGGGAGGGGCGCTGTGGCCACCTGCCTTGGCCACATGCCTTGGCCACTTTCCCGGGACAGCCTAGGGCCACATCTTGTCGACGCATGAGGAGCAAGCAAGCTAAGTGGGTCCGCTAGTGTGGTAGTCATTTTGGTAATGAGGAAAAATAAGGGAAAGAAGGCAATAGAAAGGAGCCGTGAGTACAATAAAAGTTTGTTACAGTGAGGAAGCAGCTGAGAGACACCTGTCTGTACTGTCGTCCAGGTGATTGGTTGGGATGTACCTGGAGATGGATGTTGTACACGGTAGCGCACAAGTAGTTATATATATATTTATATAAGTGTGTAGACTGACTGGAGTGTGTGACCAGTCAGTGTAGAGATTTACCATATAAGTGATCCAGCCTGTCGATTCTATATAATCGTTCAGGCTGGATTAATGCCATAGAGTACGGTAAAATTATAATCATTAGAGGTAGTCAGGAGTGTCAGTGAGGACCCCTGAAGTCTGTGTAATTAGTACATATTACTTGGTGATATAATTTTCAGAGAGTATGTGAAGGCCATTTCTATGTGTTCATTTGCATGTCTATGTACTGTGTTGTGTGGTAGTCAGTAGAGGTGATTGCTGACTGATTGCCTAATAATGTCATTAGCATGTGGGGTATGCTGACGGCATCATTATGTGGCAGGTTTGTGCAGTGTTGTTATCAGTATACAATATTATTGCCCCAGGAACTGTGTTGAGGGTAAGGGACCTCTAGGATTATTCAGGGGAATTTTCAGTACTTAATGAGAGCAGGCAATTGATGGGTTAATTGCCTGGCTGAAGTATGTGTGTGTTCACAGTATTCCTTTGCAATCGGGTGCAAGTAAAAGAAGAGGAGGGGCAGTAATATTAGTATACTGGTGTGTGTTGCACAACCGTGTGTTTTATTGTGTGGGCAGTGCTTTTATGTTGTTGCATGCCATTATAGTGTGACCTATGTAACGCTGGGGTTACTTTGTTCTTTAAGTTATGTTGAGTACTTAAGGATTCAGTGAGTTAATTAAGGGGTAATTAACTGGATAAGGGGTGCACACTTAGTATTGGGGAGTGAGTGGGGGCTGTTAAGGGAACAGTGTTGAGCGAGAATGAGATACGTCTCGGGAGCAATTAATTGTCCATGTGACAGTTAATTGACCACTCTAGCTAATTATGTAATTAGCCTTCTCATCATGAATTCACGTAGTGGGAGAGGTTCTGTCAGAGTCTGTCAGTATATGTGTTAACGTAATATGCTCGAGACTAATTACCTTTCAGGGGCAATTAGTGGCTCATGTTAATTGGTGGAGTAATTAGCATTGGAGAGCTCCGGTGACTCGATAAAGCGAGGTCATGGAGCTAGCATAAATCGTTGTATTAATCATATCCTGTCTGAGGACAGTGGATTATTGACACATCTTGTTAATTAGGGTAATTAACTCCTTTCCCGTGAATTCACAGTGTTTGATGAGACCTGCTTAGGCAGTGCTGAGTGGGACGTATTTATGGATGATTAATTATCGGTCCTGGTGACAGGTAATTAATGGCTCAGCAGTAATTAGTGCCCTAATTAGGGTAATTAACACTCACTAGTAAATTTTTGACACAGACTGTGGAGAAGCTACCAAGTTAGGGTAGGCTTAGTTAACGTAACTCAATGGGGATGTAATTAGTGGTCCGTTTGACCTTAATTGAGAATTACTCACTGAATACTTGCAAGGAGTCAAGTGTGTTGTAATATGTTGAGTTATTGTTAGCAAGAGAGAGACAAGTGTTAAAGATTAACGTTGAGTATCATCATGTTGTTGTCTAGTGGGAGACAATTGTTTGTGATTACCGTGGTACTTTGTTGCTGACTGCTGCGATCAGTCAATTAACGTAATTAATCACTTCAGGCAATTTCTTTTGGTTGTCGTCTGGTGACGAGAGTAGAGTCATACTAGGGATCTGTGGAGCTGTGTCCCAGAATTCCCGCCTTGCCTGTCGGTGTATCGGGTTACAACAGGGCAACTTCTTAGTGGGAGTTGCAAAGAGTGTTCACACGGGGTTGTGATAGGGGGGAGTCACTGTTAGACTTCCGCCTAGTTACGTGGGTCTCTCCTGGGGGGCGGGAGGACCCCTAAGCTTGTGATTATAGTAGCTGTCAGGGAAACCAAGACACTATTGATTGCCTGCTTGTGTCTTTGTTTCAGTGGATCCTTCATTTGTTCAGTTAGTTCATGTTGTCAGCCCGAAGTGTCAGCAAGATGGAGCCTGCTGTCACTTCTCGAGGGGCTGTTGAATAGCTGTGTTGCAAATGCCACTTGATGTACAATAACGTAACCATTCGCTGTGGTGTAACTTAGTCTGTGATATTTTTCTTTGATTTGCAATATTGCGTCATCAGTGGGCACACCTGTGTTCAGGTTAGTTCAGTATGCAGCCTCACAGTAAGGGTTGCTATTTAGCTGTTTGTTATCGTGCCACTGGATTGACATTAACGTAACGTAAACTCGGTAATGTAGTAGTTAGTCTCTTGTTATTAATAAATTGTTATGTTATAGAGAAGAGTCTTTGATGTCAACCCTTCAACCATATTATTCCACCATATTTCTGCATAATATTTTTAAATGTTGATGTGATCTTGATAAGGCGGCTGTTCTTGGGAATTCGAATTCCAATTCATAGCGCCACTTCATATATAAATATTTGATTGTGAGAACCCGTCGGTTACCCTTTATTAGTTTTAACGTCCTGTTTAACTAGGAGGAGCCAGCGGCCTATTGTGGACAGGTTTTCACCCTTGTTGGTGGAGGCCTGGCGGTTTGCTCCCGCTTTTCCTTTTTCTACTGGACTCATGCTTAACTGCCTTGAGCAGACTTTAAACTTGCAGTCCACCTCCTAAGGGAGGTAGGCGTAGAGAAAAATCTCACAATCGATTGATCATTGCGGTGTAGCAAGGAACATTTATGCTGATATATGTTATTGCATTCACATGCTGATTTTCATTGTACACATTATATATATATATATATATATATATATATATATATATATATATATATATATATATATATATATATATATTCCTCTTGTTGATAGTGCAACAGTGTATGTAGACTTGATCTACTTGAGGAGGGTGATAGTATCAGGTGGTGAATCAGAAGATAGGATACCACTTGGTAAACTGATAATAGAGTTCTGATGGTGTTGGAGAGCAACCTGATTGTAATATTATAGAGTATGGGATTCATTATTATTATATGTGTGTATGTATCGTGTATGTGCTTTGTCCGGTAAATGTATCCCAATTTGCTGGTGTTTGCCCTTGTCCTAGTGAGGCTTCCCAGAAGGTAGTAAAGAAGGAGAGAGAAAGAGAAAGAACCAAGAATCACTGCTGTGGACAGGGTAGAAGGTAATACTAATAAGTCAAAGGGGGATTGAGGAGATCATATCACCTAAGGAGAGAGTGGGGAGTCACAGCGGCTCGAGTGGGTGTGTGCACGTGACAATGAGGCTAAGTGTTGGAGCCGCATCCCCTAAACGTGTGACGTTGAGCCCCTCTTCCAAGAGCCAAAAGCGCCAAGGGTGATCTCCTAGAGAGGTATAAGCACTCTACTGAGTTGTGAGTTGGGTTGTCCGTAGAGAAGGATCAACGGCGACAACACCACCAACCCACACTATAATAATAGCCACAAGAAATATGGAGGGGATGATACAAACGCCAAGGTATTTTGTATTTTACTTAAAACTCAAGACATCCTATTCTTATATCAACAAGCAAACAGCTAGTACGTGCAAAAGTCGCTTGCTCTCCACATATAATCAGGAACACACCAAGAGGGCAATGCTCCCCCTCACGTCAACGTCGTCAAAATCAGCTGGGGCGACTCCCCCCCTCACTGCGTGATCTCTTAGTGCACTTGTTTGTTGGCGAAAGGTGCCTGTTTCTTTAAATTCTCAAGAATCACTAAAGGTTCACACAACACAATATTTGCGACAATGGCAATGGAACGCAAATGAGTCACTGCACTGATCTTGAGCTCAATCAAACATTTCTATATTAATGAACATAATAATTCACTATCATGGCGTAACACACTTTACTTCATATAATGATAACGAATGCAACAAGATATAGTACTGGAGTTCTCAGTAATTCCTTTCGTAGGCGAATATTCAATTGATCAATGCACCCATGAGAAATTATTCACACACAAGCGCATATATATATATATATATATATATATATATATATATATATATATATATATATATATATATATATATATATATATATATATATATATATATATATATAAAGATAAATCATAGATATCAATAATAGTAATAATACAAATACTAGGCACTTAGGCTAACACCAATAACTGGTACACTTATATATATATATATATTCTCTCTCTAAGTTATCATATTAAAGTCACATGAAAGAAATTATCGACACAATAAATTCTTCAGTAATTCCAGGTGCCTGCACACACCATATATAATAAATATTGTGAGTGCTCTATACAGCCTCACTCTGCACAGCTGTGCCTTAACGTGACATAGACCTAGGTGAGACTTGCTCACGACATGAAAGATACTCTGTCCAAATATATAGCTGACTAAAGGGGAATTGGGAGGGAAACTAGAATCACCTACTTCCACCTATCCTCCGGTGAGAGTCGAATTGTAGCTCCTGGTCCAGGCTCTCGCCTCGTGTAGGGAGCGCCCCCACACACACACTGATGTGTCCTCCAGGAACCCAATCAACGTCCCAAAATAAACGCGTCGTCGCCGTGCTCTGACCTCCGCAGGTCCGTGCTCCTCCTCAACGTCTTGTAGGGTTGGAGTCGGTCTCCTGGCTGTCGACTTCTCCTCCCAATTACGGCTGCCAACCTACTTCTCGGCAGCAGTCGTACGGATTCCAAATTAGTATCTTCTTTCACTGCTTCCCAGTGCATTGGCCCAGCCGCTACGTCGTCACTGTGAAGCTATCAGACGTCCCAGACGATACTGCCTAGACTTCACCTGCCCAACACCCGTCCAACACCCGTCCCAGGAGCACTTGCTGCTCAATATTCCGTCAATTCCTTCTTCGGTCCACACATGGAATGAAGGAAGACCTCTCGGCGTGCTTGCAGACTACGGGTGACGCGTAAGATCCACGGGATCGGGGTACAACTGTCAAATTGACAGGACCAACCTTCACACATCCGTCCACCTTGACGTGTCGTGTAAGACTGATTCCCTCACGGAGGATTGGCCCGGCCACTACGTCATCACTGTGAAGCTATCAGACGTCCCATACGTCACTGTCTAGACTCCACATGCACAACACCTGTCCCTGGAGCACTTATTGCTCAATATTCCGTTAATTCCCTCTCTGGTCGAACACATGAATGAAGGAAGACCCCACAGGTGCTGGCAGACCACTGGTGATGCATAAAATCCTGCGGAGACAGGGTAAACTGTGCAACTTTTTTTTTTTTTTGAGATATATACAAGAGTTGTTACATTCTTGTACAGCCACTAGTACCCGTAGCGTTTCGGGCAGGTCCCTGGAATACGATCCCCTGCCGCGAAGATTCGTTTTTTCATCTAAGAACACATTTTACTGTTGCGTTAAACAGAGGCTACAGTTAAGGAATTGCGCCCAGTAAATCCTCCCCAGCCAGGATACGAACCCATGACATAGCGCTCGCGGAACGCCAGGCGAGTGTCTTACCACTACACCACGGAGACTGTGGAAACTGACAGGACCCCCCCCCACCGCACGTCCGACCGCCTTGGTGTGCTATCTCAGACTCGTGGTGCCCCAGAGGCTCGATCTCTGGACCCCCCTGCCTTCGTGACGTTATACTTGCCAAGGGAGGTTTTCATTGGTTCCCAGTGCCACGTCGCTGTTGGTGACCAATCTGGCGCCACTGACGTCACACAGTTTTGGCGGCAAAACGGAGGGGCCAGCGCCATATTGGCGTCCTAAAGGGCCTGCACCACAGGCCAAAATACTCCTCTTTTACAAATTTCTCGCCACCTCGAGAACACTACACTCTCTCACATATATCAAACTGATGCCCGCGACGCAAAGAACGCTCGGGTAAAGTGGACATGACTCTTACAGCAGGCGTGGGAGGAATATAAGGGGGGGAACACCGTCACACAGTGTGGTGGTGGTGGTGGCAAGGGTGGCAGTGTGGTGGTGATGGTGCCAGGGGTGGCAGTGTGGTGGTGATGGTGTCAAGGGTGGCAATATGGTGGTGATGGTGCCAAGGGTGGCAGTGTGGGAGTGGTGCCAGGGGTGGCAGTGTGGTGGTGGTGCCAGTGGGTGGCAATGTGGTGGTGGTGGTGCCAGGGGTGAAAGTGTGGTGGTGATGGTGCCAGGGGTGGCAGTGTGGTGGTGGTGGTGCCAGGGGTGGCAGTGTGGTGGTAATGGTGTCAGGGGTGGCAGTGTGGTGGTGGTGCCAGGGGTGGCAGTGTAGTGGTGGTGGTGCCCAAGGTGGCAGTGTGGTGGTGGTGGTGGTGCCAGGGGTGACAGTGTGGTGGTGATGCCAGTGGGTGGCAATGTGGTGGTGGTGGTGCCAGGGGTAGAAGTGTGGTGGTGGTGGTGCCAGAGGTGGCAGTGTGGTGGTGGTGGTGCCAGGGGTAGCAGTGTGGCGATGGTGGTTCCAGGGGTGGCAGTGTGGTGGTCGTCGTGCCAGGGGTGGCAGTGTGGTGGTGTTGTTGGCATTTGTGGTGGTGCCACGTTTGGAAGTGTGGTGGTCGTGCCATTGGTGACATTGGTGGTGGTGGTGGCAGTGTGGTGGTGGTGCCAGGGATGGCAGTGTTGGTGATGGTGATGGTGCCAGTGGAGGCAGTGTGGTGGTGCCAGGGGTGGCCGTGGTGGTGCCAGGGGTGGCAGTGTGGTGGTGCCAGGGGTGGCAGTAGTGGTGGTGGTGCCAGGGGTGGCAGTGGTGGTTGTTGTGCCAGGAGTGGCAGTATGGTGGTGGTGCCAGAGGTGGCAGTGTGGTGGTGGTGCCAGAGGTGGCAGTGTGGTGGTGGTGCCAGGAGTGGCAGTATGGTGGTGGTGCCAGAAGTGGCAGTATGGTGGTGGTGCCAGGGGTGGCAGTGTGGTGGTGGTGCCAGGGGTGGCAGTGTGGTGGTGGTGTCAGGGGTGGGAGTGTGGTGGTGGTGCTAAGGGTTGCAGTGTGGTGGTGGTGCCAGGGGTGGCAGTGTGGTGGTGGTGGTGCCAGGGGTGGCAGTGTGGTTGTGGTGGTGGTGCCAGGGGTGGCAGTGTGGTGGTGGTGCCAAGGGTTGCAGTGTGGTGGTGGTGCCATGGGTGGCAGTAGGGTGGGGGTGCCAGGGGTGGCAGTATGGTGGTGGTGCCAGGGTTGGCAGTGTGGTGGTGCCAGGGGTGGCAGTGGTGATATTGGTGCCAGGGGTGGCAGTGGTGGTAGTGGTGCCAGGGGTGGCAGTAGAGTGTTGGTGCCAGGGGTGGCAGTGTGGTGGTAGTGGTGCCAGAGGTGTCAGTGTGGTGGTGGTGCCAGGGGTGGCAGTGTGGTGGTGGTGGTGCCAAAGGGTGGTAATGTGGTGGTGGTGGTGCCAGAGGTGGCAGTGTGGTGGTGGTGCCAGGGGTGGCAGTGTGGTGGTGGTGGTGCCAGCGGTGGAAGTGTGGTGGTGGTGGTGCCAGCGGTGGCAGTGTGGTGGTGCCAGGGGTGGAAGTGTGGTGGTGGTGGTGCCAGGGGTGGCAGTGGGGTGGTGGTGGTGCCTGGGGTGGCAGTGTTGTGATGGTGCCAGGGGTGGCAGTGTGGTGGTGGTGGTGCCATAGGTGGCAGTGTGGTGGTGGTGCCAGGGGAGGCAGTGTGGTGGTGGTGGTGCTAGGGGAGGCAGTGTGGTTTTGCCAGGGGTGGCAGTGTGGGGGTGGTGGTGCCAGGGGTGGCAGTGTGGTGGTGGTGGTGCCAGGGGTGGCAGTGTGGTGGTGGTGGTGCCATAGGTGGCAGTGTGGTGGTGGTGCCAGGGGAGGCAGTGTGGTGGTGGTGGTGCTAGGGGAGGCAGTGTGGTGGTGCCAGGGGTGGCAGTGTGGGGGTGGTGGTGCCAGGGGTGGCAGTGTGGTGGTGGTGGTGCCAGGGGTGGCAGTGTGGTGGTGGTGGTGCCAGGGGTGGCAGTGTGGTGGTAGTGGTGCCAGGGGTGGCAGTGTTGTGATGGTGCCAGGGGTGGCAGTGGTGCCAGGGGTGGCAGTGTTGTGATGGTGCCAGGGGTGGCAGTGTGGTGGTGGTGGTGCCAGGGGTGGCAGTGTGGTGGTGGTGGTGCCAGCGGTGGAAGTGTGGTGGTGGTGGTGCCAGCGGTGGCAGTGTGGTGGTGCCAGGGGTGGAAGTGTGGTGGTGGTGGTGCCAGGGGTGGCAGTGGGGTGGTGGTGGTGCCTGGGGTGGCAGTGTTGTGATGGTGCCAGGGGTGGCAGTGTGGTGGTGGTGGTGCCATAGGTGGCAGTGTGGTGGTGGTGCCAGGGGAGGCAGTGTGGTGGTGGTGGTGCTAGGGGAGGCAGTGTGGTTTTGCCAGGGGTGGCAGTGTGGGGGTGGTGGTGCCAGGGGTGGCAGTGTGGTGGTGGTGGTGCCAGGGGTGGCAGTGTGGTGGTGGTGGTGCCATAGGTGGCAGTGTGGTGGTGGTGCCAGGGGAGGCAGTGTGGTGGTGGTGGTGCTAGGGGAGGCAGTGTGGTGGTGCCAGGGGTGGCAGTGTGGGGGTGGTGGTGCCAGGGGTGGCAGTGTGGTGGTGGTGGTGCCAGGGGTGGCAGTGTGGTGGTGGTGGTGCCAGGGGTGGCAGTGTGGTGGTAGTGGTGCCAGGGGTGGCAGTGTTGTGATGGTGCCAGGGGTGGCAGTGGTGCCAGGGGTGGCAGTGTTGTGATGGTGCCAGGGGTGGCAGTGTGGTGGTGGTGGTGCCAGGGGTGGCAGTGTGGTCGTGTTGGTGCCAGGGGTGGCATTGTGGTGGTGGTAGTGCCAGGGGTGGCAGTGTGGTGGAGGTGGTGGTGCCAGGGGTGGCAATGTGGTGGTGCCAGGGGTGGCAGTGTGGTGGTGGTTGTGCCAGGGGTGGTAGTGTGGTGGTGGTGGTGGTGCCAGGGGTGGGAGTGAGGTGGTGGATCCAGGGGTGGCAGTGTGGTGGTGGTGGTGCCAGGGGTGGAAGTGTGGTGGTGGTGGTTCCAAGGGTGGCAGTGTGGTGGTGGTGCCAGGGGTGGCAGTGTGGTGGTGGTGATGCCAGGGGTGGCAGTGTGGTGGTGGTGCCAGGGGTGGCAGTGTGGTGGTGGTGGTGCCAGGGGTGGCAGTGTGGGGGTGGTGGTGCCAGGGGCGGCAGTGTGGTGGTGGTGCCAGGGGTGGCAGTGTGGTGGTGGTGGTGCCAGGGGTGGCAGTGTGGTGGTGGTGGTGGTGCCAGGGGCGGCAGTGTGGTGGTGGTGGTGGTGGTGCCAGGGGCGGCAGTGTGGGGGTGGTGGTGGTGCCAGGGGTGGCAGTGTGGTGGTGGTGATGCCTGGGGTGGCAGTGTTGTGATGGTGCCAGGGGTGGCAGTGTGGTGGTGGTGGTGCCATAGGTGGCAGTGTGGTGGTGGTGCCAGGGGAGGCAGTGTGGTGGTGGTGGTGCTAGGGGAGGCAGTGTGGTGGTGCCAGGGGTGGCAGTGTGGGGGTGGTGGTGCCAGGGGTGGCAGTGTGGTGGTGGTGGTGCCAGGGGTGGCAGTGTGGTGGTGGTGGTGCCAGGGGTGGCAGTGTGGTGGTAGTGGTGCCATGGGTGGCAGTGTTGTGATGGTGCGAGGGGTGGCAGTGTGGTGGTAGTGGTGCCAGGGGTGGCAGTGTTGTGATGGTGCCAGGGGTGGCAGTGTGGGGGTGGTGGTGCCAGGGGTGGCAGTGTGGTGGTGGTGGTGCCAGGGGTGGCAGTGTGGTGGTGGTGGTGCCAGGGGTGGCAGTGTGGTGGTAGTGGTGCCAGGGGTGGCAGTGTTGTGATGGTGCCAGGGGTGGCAGTGTGGTGGTAGTGGTGCCAGGGGTGGCAGTGTTGTGATGGTGCCAGGGGTGGCAGTGTGGTGGTGGTGGTGCCAGGGGTGGCAGTGTGGTCGTGTTGGTGCCAGGGGTGGCAGTGTGGTGGTGGTGGTAGTGCCAGGGGTGGCAGTGTGGTGGAGGTGGTGGTGCCAGGGGTGGCAATGTAGTGGTGTCAGGGGTGGCAGTGTGGTGGTGGTGCCAGGGGTGGTAGTGTGGTGGTGGTGGTGGTGCCAGGGGTGGGAGTGTGGTGGTGGATCCAGGGGTGGCAGTGTGGGGGTGGTGGTGCCTGGGGTAGAAGTGTGGTGGTAGTGATGCCAGGGGTGGCAGTGTGGTGGTGGTGCCAGGGGTGGCAGTGTGGTGGTGGTGGTGCCAGGGGTGGCAGTGTGGGGGTGGTGGTGCCAGGGGCGGCAGTGTGGTGGTGGTGCCAGGGGTGGCAGTGTGGTGGTGGTGGTGCCAGGGGTGGCAGTGTGGTGGTGGTGGTGGTGCCAGGGGCGGCAGTGTGGTGGTGGTGGTGCCAGGGGCGGCAGTGTGGTGGTGGTGGTGCCAGGGGTGGCAGTGTGGTGGTGGTGGTGCCAGGGGTGGCAGTGTGGTGGTGGTGGTGCCAGGGGTGGCAGTGTGGTGGTAGTGGTGCCATGGGTGGCAGTGTTGTGATGGTGCGAGGGGTGGCAGTGTGGTGGTAGTGGTGCCAGGGGTGGCAGTGTTGTGATGGTGCCAGGGGTGGCAGTGTGGGGGTGGTGGTGCCAGGGGTGGCAGTGTGGTGGTGGTGGTGCCAGGGGTGGCAGTGTGGTGGTGGTGGTGCCAGGGGTGGCAGTGTGGTGGTAGTGGTGCCAGGGGTGGCAGTGTTGTGATGGTGCCAGGGGTGGCAGTGTGGTGGTAGTGGTGCCAGGGGTGGCAGTGTTGTGATGGTGCCAGGGGTGGCAGTGTGGTGGTGGTGGTGCCAGGGGTGGCAGTGTGGTCGTGTTGGTGCCAGGGGTGGCAGTGTGGTGGTGGTGGTAGTGCCAGGGGTGGCAGTGTGGTGGAGGTGGTGGTGCCAGGCGTGGCAATGTAGTGGTGCCAGGGGTGGCAGTGTGGTGGTGGTGCCAGGGGTGGTAGTGTGGTGGTGGTGGTGGTGCCAGGGGTGGGAGTGTGGTGGTGGATCCAGGGGTGGCAGTGTGGGGGTGGTGGTGCCTTGGGTGGAAGTGTGGTGGTAGTGATGCCAGGGGTGGCAGTGTGGTGGTGGTGCCAGGGGTGGCAGTGTGGTGGTGGTGGTGCCAGGGGTGGCAGTGTGGGGGTGGTGGTGCCAGGGGCGGCAGTGTGGTGGTGGTGCCAGGGGTGGCAGTGTGGTGGTGGTGGTGCCAGGGGTGGCAGTGTGGTGGTGGTGGTGGTGCCAGGGGCGGCAGTGTGGTGGTGGTGGTGGTGGTGCCAGGGGCGGCAGTGTGGTGGTGGTGGTGCCAGGGGTGGCAGTGTGGTGGTGGTGGTGCCAGGGTGCCAGTGTGGTGGTGGTGTGTCGGGACGCTGCTCCCCGGTTCATTCCGAACACAGCGATTACACAACACATAACACCTTGCCTCAGCAACCGTTACTACCACCGTGTACTCCTACACACCAGACCCTTGAGGCGTACTACTAGGTTTGTACTGGAACACAATGAATGAACATATGGTATTTAAAGGCCGTCGGGTTTTGTCATTTAATTACAAAGAATAGACTCTGACAAATAAATACATATTAACATACTCTATTAGGTCAATACACTTCCAATACCCATAGACCACCTGACCTCCGCGATCACCACCCGCACTCGTAACTTCCGCCTAAGTCCCTAATACGGAATGATTACTACAACGCTCCACACCCGGTTAGTCTTTCATTCAATACTCACATACTGCAGACTTAACTTGGTCACTAAGATCACATCAGGTTCTCGCATAGCTGTCTGCTACACTTCGCTGCTGCCGCAAACGATGACCTCGGAGGACTTGCCAGTTCAACTCCCACAACAAGACTGACTCCAGTCAGCCATGCCCTCAAACATTTCACCCCGCCTCTCAAGGAAGGTATAATCCGATTAACCTTATCCCTAGAGCGGTAACCTTGATCCTAGAAGCCTGACGAAGAATAATTCCTCTTTCCAGGAATTATTAATTTGGCTAAACAGCTTTGGTCTTAATCCATTGACCTTTCTTAGATATGTGATCCATAGTCTGTCTACTTACATGTACTTCCAATCATCATTCGTTAAGTGTTGTAGTAATGATCCTCTAGCTAATAATTCCTACTAACTTGTGGATTACAACACCACTCCCCTCCTTAAACACGTATATGTCCCCATATGCATCATTGCAATGGTTCCATTAGTGCAAGGACCTGGAGGATGCACCCACCATATGTGTACAACTAAAAAATCATCCAATAAGTTCATCATACACACGATGAAATAAATTAAAATTTTCCCCCGACATGACTCACAACACTTCTCCAACATATACATTATATTCACATCATAGCACAGGTAAAATAGTCTGTAATAATTTTTCCCATCTCCAACAATGCACATATACCTAAACTGCTGACATATAATTACATACAAACATAACCATAAAATTACCTGGACCAGAATGCTGGCACTTAAACAGAAATGACACTAGTCATTAATATATACACAACACATATATATCTAAGGTTCTTCATCCTTAGTAACAAGTTAATTATAATTTAACATCTTGCCCTGTACTGTTGACATAAGGGCTTACAATGATCACACAATGTTTCACTGGCCTCCTCCACAATTGGCAGCATCACTTCTCTTGTCTTCGTGTCCCATGGTTGCTAGGTCATAGATCCTCCATGACCCAGACAAAACCCAGGCTGTCCAGCCTGGTGAATGTTGTCAATGTCCCATCGTTGCTCTGAGCTAACGTGATCCTGGCCTCCCGAGCAACGGAGATTCCTACCCCAGGGTCATGTTCCCTCGGGTCTGTGCTGACGTCTCGTTCCAGGGCACCAATCCCAGAACGCTGTAGATACCTCACAGCTCTCTGGTCATCCTTCCTTGCTGTGCTCACCACAGCTGTAGGACATTACTCTAAGCCCCTCTGCCCAGAGTGTGTCCACGTGTATTCACACCTTCCCGACCGCTGTTCCTGCAAAATATTCCCTCGGAGCCCCCTGGCTCGATCCCATTATTACATGACACCCCTTCGGCTCCTTACTCTCTCCCCATATATATCCTTAGCGCAGCTGCAAAACCATTGCAGCTGGCCCTTATCCCTGCTTTGATGTCAGGGGGCGAATTTCGCCTATAACGTCATGTTGGCTTCACTTCCTTCCCCTTTTTTTTCTAGAATTACTGAGTGTAGCCTCATGGCTTCCCTTCTACTCTACCTGAAGCTCTGTGACATGATCCCGGGGGACCTTCTCAAGCCTAACACTCAGTAATGGTGCCGATGAGGTAATATACAGTATATACATACACATACATTATCACAATAAATACCTCATTAAAATAATTTCACAACTAATGTCACTAAAGCATCATACTGCCACTGGCTCGCTTCTAGCGAGATTCCTGTAACAACTTAATTAATGAGAAATTAGTATATCTACTTGGCTCGCCCACTGCAACCACCAAAACCTGAAATTTTGAAATTCTACATTATAATCTTATCCATAAGACTTACCCACTCCGACACACCATCACCTCTGGTCAACCCAACCACTGATGACCTCATTATAACACCACGTCTCTCAACAGCCATGCTCTGCGTCCTGACGCACCTGACCTCATTACACCGATACTCACCGTACTCACCACCACCTGGCCTCCTGTGCCGCTATGTACTCCACAACACCACACTCCATACCAGGCGTCCAAACGCCACAACACTACACTACCCACTACACATGCTACTCTACACAACACTCTACACACTACCCCACACTCTACAAAAACTACCATGCCCATGCACCATTCAACACCACACTCTACACACTACCCCACACTCTACAAAACTACCATGCCCATGCACCACTCAACACCGCACTCTACACACTACCCCACACTCTACAAAAACTACCATGCCCATGCACTACTCTACAGTACATACTATGCTCCTTCTGTGTTCATGACCCCACGAGAGCGGGTCGGATAGCGATGTGTCACCGTCGCCTGTGGACCTTGTCCCCAGTCCTGCGAAGGCTGTTCTGTGTTATCTACCCTTGATTGCCAACTCCTCGTACCCCTACCTATGTTCTCAGCCGCTGGTGTGCTCTCCCCTGGCACACTCTCCGTCGGGTATGGCTCCTCACTTACCTGACCGGTCAGTGTATAGACGCGGTCTGGGTGACAGGAGAACACATGCCCTGTGTTTAGCACCTTAACCTTCACTTCTGCATTCTTTTTGCTAATTACCCGACATGGCCCCACAAACTTGGGTGCCAACTTACCTTCTGCCTGAGCGTGCATCTGCTTCACGAATACCCTATCACCTTCATTGATCACCTTTGCTTGGACCTTGTTCCGCGCATTATAATATGCCTCTGCTACCTCTGTCGACTTTCTTAAATGTAGTTTCACCAAGTCAAATGCCTTGGTTGCTCGCCTACAGACAACACTTTTGAAGTCTAACGCATAGCATGGCGGTTGCTTGCTTGTGAACGTCGTGAACGGAAGTCGGGGATCGAACCCATGCAACAAAAAATGCGGGGTTTCTCCCACCGACCTACTGAACGCCGTGTTGAGCGCCGACTCCACCATCGACAAACTCTGATCCCATGCAAGCACATCATCTGCAGCCAAATGCCGCAGAATACTGATTACTTCAGCATTGTGTCTTTCAACCAAACCATTCGCCGATGGTCGATATGCCAGCACTGGAGTATGTTTGAATTGATACACACTCGCGATGCTTTAAAATACTTGATTGATAAACTCTGACCCTTGGTCTGACACAACTTGGTGAGGAGCCCCAAACCTGGTTACCACACTTTCCACCATGGCCTGGGTCACATCCTCTGCCGACTTAGAACGGAGTGCACTCACCACAGTGAACCGTGTGAGTGCATCCACTGCTACAAATATGTACCTCGCCCCTGAATGAGCTTGTGGTAGCGGCCCAATGAGATCTATGTGTACTCTCTCGAAGGGAGTACTCACCTCTGGCCACCTACGCAAAGGTTCCGCCCCCAACCTATGTGCCTTGTACCTCAGACAACTGTCACAAGAGGCTACATAGACCTTGATATCTTTACCCATGGATGGACAATAGAACCTATGCCGTGCCCTCTGCAACGTCTTGGACCCCCCTCCATGGCCTGCTGCTGGGATGTTATGACACAGATACATTGCAGTCCTCTGGAACTCCGGTGTCAAGACTGCCTGGTATACTGGTTCAGACCGTATACCCGAGACCCTACCAAGATGATACAACACCTCATCTTCAACCACAAACTCATCCACTGGTGCTGGAAGTGACTTCCTCAACTCTGCACGCTGACCCCTCAAAAACTTCCTTACCTCCCCCTAACCTAACAGGGGGTGACCTTCCTGACTCCGTATCAACTCCCTCACATTCCACGACACATCTTCCTCCCCCCTTTCACTCACCACTGCTACATTGTGACACCTTGACAACGCGTCAGCGACCACATTGCTTTTCCCTGGAACATGTTCAAAGTTTGTAATGTTAAACTCTGAGAGCGAGGTAACCCACCGTGCCAGTCGCTGACAAGGCTCCTTGGACTCGAACACATACTTAAGGGGTTTGTGATCGCTTCTGAGCCAAATTTCATGTCCAAGCAAGATGTACCGGTTCCGTTGTAATATGAATGTGATCGCTAGCGATTCCCTCTCAATCGTACTATAGTTCCTCTCTGCAGGACATAGTACTCGTGAACAAAATGCAATGGGACGCTCCCGTCCTCGCTCATCCACCTGAGCTACCACACCACCTATCGCTGCGCCAGAAGCATCCGCATACACCAGAAACGGTTTGCTAAAATCTGGGTGCGCCAAGATACTGCGAGAGCTGACAGCAGCCCTCAGTACCTGGAACGCCTGCTGTGGTTCCTTCCCCCACACGAACTCTGCAAGTCCACTGATCTGATGTAATGGTCTTGCAATTTTTGAAAAATCTTTAATAAATCGCCGATAATATCTAACCAACCCCAGGAAAGATTTGCACTCTTTCTTGTTCTGTGGAACTGGGAACTCTTGAATATCCCTGGTTTTATCTGGCAATGGACTGATACCCATCCGGCCCACTGTATGACCCAGGAATGTTACCGATTCTCCAAAAAAAACTGCATTTTTCGAAATTCACTTTGAGGTTGTGTGACCTCAGCGTTAGCAAGAGTTTCCTCAAATTATGCATGTGCTCCTCTAATGACTTTCCCAGCACGATTACGTCATCGAGGTACAGCAACGCTGTGGGACCTATCAACCCCGATAATACACTCATCATTAGCCTACTGAACACAGCAGGTGCTGACTTCAACCCGAAAGGAAGTCGTTTATATTGCCAGAGCTCGTTGCACGCACTAAACGCTGTGATTTCCCTCGACTCTTCCTCCAGCGGTATCTGGTGATACCCACTGAGTAGGTCTAATGTGGCAAAATATTGTGTACCCTTCAAGTGTGTCAATGTGTCCTGTATGTTAGGTAATGGGTATGCTTCGTCTTTCGTCAGCTTGTTTATTCTGCGGAAATCTACACATAACCTCACTCCCCCATTCTTTTTCCTGACTACTACGAGAGGGCTGTGCCACGGTGAACTGGATGGTTCAATGATATCATGATCTCTTAGCTGGCTTATCTCTTCTTTCACCTCCCTCTGGTGTGCCACTGGTATGCTATATGCTCTCGTATATACTGGATGTGCGCCCTCTACGTCAATCCTATGTGCTCCTTGAGTAATGCACCCTGGGGGTTCCCCTCTCAACGTAAAAACATCCGGGAACTCCCTGACTAAGCCCCTTAAGGCTTCCTTAACCTCCCTTTCCATGGACATCCTATCCACTATGCCCATTAATTTATCCATTCTATCCTCATCGCCCTCACTCTGACTTACTGACATGGCGGCAATAATCTCCTCCATAGGGAGCCCCCACGCTACCTGTGTATGCTTACTCAAGGTGACTGGCCACCGAGAGGGATTAAAAACCCTCAACCGAATTACCCCTTCATTTATGTCTTCAATAGTCTCCATTATCACCAACCCTGCTGGATTATCCAGTGGCTCAATTTGCACAACGTCTACTCCCTTGGCTTTACATGCCATTTTAATCACTAAGGACGCTTCTCCCGGGATGGTGACATCCTTGGATACCGTGACTGCCCACTGTATATTCTGGTCCCCAGCCGAGTTACCACAGTTACCCCTCACTACTGCTACTCCTTCTCTACTCCTCACCTTGTTAACGTCTACCGCTTGACCCCCACATACCAATTTATTCCTCCTTGCGCTGAACGCTATGGTACATGAGTATTTTTCGAGGAAATCAATTCCCAGGATAATGTTGGTATGTTTCAGCCCTATATCCTGTATTACTACAAAACTATGTTTAAACCATCTATCTTCTAGCTGGAAATCCACAGTTGTCTCTCCCAACACCCGCAACGCATTATCCCCCACCGCCGTTAATCTCCTGTTGTTCGGTATCAGCCTGACGTCTGATCCTAACACGCTACGACTCATGATGGACACAGAAGCACCGGTGTCCACCAAGGCTGTATAGATAGTGCCCTTTAACCGTAAATGCACCTTTATGGGATGACCCGACCCGACGGTACACAACCACTGTCCGCCACCCCCTACTGTACACACTGGGTAATTAGGCGGAACAAAAAGCTTACACTGCCAGGCCAAGTGACTACCGTCACCACACAGCTTACACACTTTGGTCTGCTTAGGTCGTTCTGGCTCGTGTTTACCTGCAGTGTACCCCGTTCCCCGGGGATACCCTCTACCGGTACCCTGGTTCTGGTGGTATATTCCTGTTGCTCCCTGAGCAGGCGTGTATCGTGGTGGAGCAGGAGTGAACCTGCCTCCACGTGCCCCTTGATTATAGCCTCCTCGCTGCCCACGAGTACCCTGATGGGGTCCCCACGACACCCCACTCGTATTGTGTCCCTGGAACACCCTTGGCTCCCAGCCCTTATTATTGTTACGTCGAGGAGCACCTCGCCCCTTGCCCTTGGAATGTGTGACCCCCGCCGCGGGTCCATCCTCCACTGGCTGAGCTACTGGGGCCCAGAGCTGAGCCTGTCTCTCTTGCGTGTCTGCAAGATTTGCCTGTTCCTTAGGGGACACTTCTTTGAAAATGTCATCCTCTGTCAGTTTATGTGTCGGGCTATTCTCCGCCCAAAACACTGCATGTTTCACCGCTTCCTTAAAAGACTTAGCTTCCCTGCAGTGTAACGCACTTTCCCGCGGTAATGCACCGAAAAAAACACTCCGTTGCATAGAATCTCTTACTACCCCCGTGAACTGCGTTTCCGTCCGCTCAATCACATCACCCAAGAGTCTTATTCTATGGCCAAACGCCCTTAATTGTTCCCCTGGTTCTCGTTTAAGTGCAGCTAACTGAGCCTTTAGTTCTACTGCATCGTGCTGCACATCGTAATGATCTATCAGTTCCTGCTTAAACTCGCTATAACTATTTATTTCTCTAATTTCCGCCGAGTTGAGCAGGGTCTTTGCTTCCCCTTTCACCTTGGAATATGACACTGCAATCTTTGCCTGATCCGACCATGACCCCACACTAGTCGCCTTCTCTAGAGCAAAGAAAAATGTTCTAATATCCGTCAGTAACTGACCTTTCGAATCCCGTTTGGCGCCCCAAAACGTGGGTATGTCTCCATATACCTTAGGTCCTGCATTAGTCGTCTCATGCGTGCTCAACACATTTTTCAACCACTGTGAAACCTGCCCAATTGTCTCTGACGCTGCCGCCTGCGCCGTAAGCAACGCCGCCGTGTTATCACCACTCTCACCCTGACCGACATTACTCGTGGCCTGGCCACTGGCGCCCCTATTACTACCCGTACCCGTCATGGCTACTCGCCCCTTATGTGCTCGTGTATGAACCAGCTTGACGCTTTGCCGTACAGTAACCTTACTTGGCCTTATTTCCTTAATCTCACTAGAATCACTTATAATTTTAAGCCACCATCAACAACGTCACTTATCAGTTCCCCATACTACTGTTTCCACCCCTTAGGGGACCTTTCCCTGCCGCACAACGTGGCCACTCCACTTGGCCACACACCTTGGCCCCACACCCCACTATGGCCACTCACTGGCCCACACACCTTCCCTTCCTCACTCCAATATCCACCGTCCTGAACACAACCCGACGTCTACCAATTCCCGAACATTCCCTCACCAACTAAACCAGTAACACACTTCCTTCATCTCTCAAAGTGTTCCAAACCTGTTTGCGCTGCCACCAAATATGTCGTGACGCTGAACCCCGGTTCATTCCGAACACAGAGATTACACAACACATAACACCTTGCCTCAGCAACCGTTACTACCACCTATACTCCTACACACACCAGACCCTTGGGGCGTACCACTCGGTTTGTACTGGAACACAATGAATGAACATATGGAAGGTATTTAAAGGCCGTCGGGTTTTGTCACTTAATTACAAAGAATAGACTCTGACAAATAAATACATATTAACATACTCTATTAGGTCAATACGATTCCAATACCCATAGACCACTTGACCTCCGCGATCACCACCCACACTCGTAACTTCCGCCTAAGTCCCTAATACGGAATGATTACTACAACGCTTCACACCCGGTTAGTCTTTCATTCAATACTCACATACTGCAGACTTAACTTGGTCACTAAGATCACATCAGGTTCTCGCATAGCTGTCTGCTACACTTCGTTGCTGCCGCAAACAGGGATCCAGAGGACTTGCCAGTTCAACTCCCACAATCAGACTGACTCCAGTCAGCCATCTATCTCAACCATTTCACCCCGCCTCTCAAGGAAGGTATAATCCGATTAACCTTATCCCTAGAGCGGTAACCTTGATCCTAGAAGCCTGATGAAGAATGATTCCTCTTTCCAGGAATTATTAATTTGGCTAAACAGCTTCGGTCTTAATCCATTGACCTTTCTTAGATATGTGATCCATAGTCTGTCTACTTACATGTACTTCCAATCATCATTCGTTAAATGTTGTAGTAATGATCCTCTAGCTAATAATTCCTAATAACTTGTGGATTACAACAGTTGTAGGTGGACACAACTGTGGCTTGTTGTAGGCGGACACAACTGTGGCTTGTTGTATGCGGACACAACTGTAGCTTGTTGTAGGCGGACACAACTGTGGCTTGTTGTAGGCGGACATAACTGTGGCTTGTTGTAGGCGGACACAACTGTAGCTTGTTGTAGGCGGACACAACTGTGGCTTGTTGTAGGCGGACACAACTGTGGCTTGTTGTAGGCGGACACAACTGTGGCTTGTTGTAGGCGGACACAACTGTGGCTTGTTGTAGGCGGACACAACTGTGACTTGTTGTAGGCGGACACAACTGTGGCTTGTTGTAGGCGGACACAATTGTGGTTGTTGTAGGCGGACACAATTGTGGCTTGTTGTAGGAGAAAGGCCCTGGACTTTTATTGCAATAAATGAATAATAAATAGACACTATACATGGTTTACTAAATTATATACAACATACCGTGTATACAGGGTATACATATATTAGCCATACCGAATACATGCCTTTTAGTGTATAAATGTGCTACAAGATAAAACTAAATGCATTAACTAAAGAAATTAGATATACATATGCAGAAATATATATCTGCTAATGAGTAAAATTATCATTGTTACGTGAATTTTTTCTCATTTGCTTCAAAATCAATATAGTTGCAACAGTACGTACCACAATGAGTCCGCCAGACTCAACAGATGTGTAAAGTTTGATAATAATCAGCCCATATCTGCCTCTCCTATTAGTGGTGAAAAGTTTTAACTTTATTTATTGAAAAGTGAGTTTTTGCAACTTCGAAACGAATAATCAGTTACAATTTAAATGTTTCAAAATTTTAAGTCAACATTTTTTTGTGCACGTTTCGTTTTTAAAGATGCAATTTTATTTTATTTGTAATTAATTTTTAAGGCTACACTGCTAAAATTTTGTCCCACGTCTTAGAATTGTGTATTTACTTACATAAAATGTGAAAAATACTGACATTTTGATTTCATGTTCAGAAGAAAAGTCTGGAAAGGACCCCGAGTGTGAATAGCTTGCGGGCCGAGCTCAACACCAATACTGCTATCATTGTATGACAACTAAATAGCTAATTCAATATACTGGGTAGGTGGGTGCTAGTTAATCATCTTCCCGTCCCAAATATGACCAGCTATTGGGTCTGTAACACTGTTGGTAGAATGTGTAACGTGGAACGATGGCATTAACCTTATTTTCTCCCCTCCATTAATAAATCTAAAACAATAATATGTTCCAGGTTTGGTATGCCATATGAAGAGGGGCATTAAGACTGATAATGTTTTGCAGGTGTTGGTGTGGTATACCCGTCAAGATGGGGAGGTTGTGGCGGACTCGAGGGAGCTGGAGGTGGACAAGTGCCTCAGTAACACCGTAAACCTCACTTGGTCAGCCTCTCGCGTACAACCTGGGGAACAAGCCTCTCTGTCCCTCTCCTCAGAGCCAGACTCTGTGTGTAGCCTGGGTAAGTAAAGCACGCCAAGGCTGACTTAGACCTGCTTGAGGGAAACATGTGCTGAGAAAATCTGATGCTCATTCAAGCAGGACAAGCAAATTTTGTTGTTATTCTAGTACAGTAAGAAAATTGTATTCTTATTTTACCATACTATATATTTATATTCTTATGCCAGCCCAGACACTAACATAAAGCTTTATTATTTCCTAAACCCAGGAGTGGTAGACAGAAGCACAGAGCTGCTGGCAGTAAACCCTGACCCCATTTCCCTGGAAGCAGTGTTCAACTTTGCTGGAAGTTTTGATGTGGGACGATGGCTCGGCTCTCAGATCGACGACTATAAATACTGTAAAAAAAAGAGGAGAAAAAGGATAGCGAGTGTGAAACCTGAAAGCTCTAATATAGGTTGGTTCAAATTTGTTATGGTTCAGTATAACAGTGTTGCCATGTTATGGTTCAGTATAACAGTGTTGCCATGTTATGGTTCAGTATAAGTGTTGACATGTTATGGTTCAGTATAAGTGTTACCATGTTATGGTTCAGTATAACAGTGTTACCATGTTATGGTTCAGTATAACAGTGTTACCATGTTATGGTTCAGTATAACAGTGTTGCCATGTTATAGTTCAGTATAACAGTGTTGACATGTTATGGTTCAGTATAACAGTGTTACCATGTTATGGTTCAGTATAACAGTGTTACCATGTTATGGTTCAGTATAACAGTGTTGCCATGTTATGGTTCAGTATAACAGTGCTGCCATGTTATTTTTCAGTATAACAGTGTTACCATGTTATAGTTCAGTATAACAGTGATGACATGTTATGGTTCAGAATAACAGTGTTGCCATGATATAGTTCAGTATAACAGTGTTACCATGTTATAGTTCAGTATACCAGTGTTGACATGTTATGGTTCAGTATAACAGAGTTGCCATGTTATGGTTCAGTATAACAGTGTTACCATGTTATGGTTCAGTATAACAGTGTTGCCATGGAGAAAGAAAGAAAGAAGGACCCTTGACAAGCCGTCGGCTTTCTGGCCCCATCAAGACCACTTGAGATAGAAGCCCTCGGATAAATTTAAGTAAATTTACTTCCTTTTAAAGTATACTAACAGACTAGTCTCAATATTTTTTTTACATTTAGCCGAATCATTTTATAATAATTTTATAAACCAAATAATCATTTATTATTTTCTTTTCTTAAAAAAGCTTTCTCAAATAAAGAAATTTGAGAAATTTCAAATTTTCTCAAATTAACACCATTGAACGAGAATTTCTTCAGGTATCTTACAATAATGTTGCAATAATTAAATGTGTATTGTCTAACAAGAAGCTGATCCTTTGGAGGAGGTTGGTCGTAAGGTTAGTGCCGGTAATGCACCCTTGGTGTTGCTAGAGGCGGTACCCAGCAGCACCCGGGTGGACCCCGTGCCTAGACCAGTAGCACTCTCTCACAGGTCTCCCACCAAAACCCCCAAACACTCCAAAAATCACCAATCACCGTCCAAGGTTGTGCGAGATTAACCTCAAGTCTATAGCTTCCATCCTTGGAAAGACAAATACTTTCTCTTTCATATATAGCTAGGGGAACCCCTGGTCTCTGTTCAGCCCATCCTTCTAAAGTGAAAGTTCTTATGAACAAATCCACAAGGGCCGTGATGAGGGTTCGAACTTTCGACTGGGATGATCCCAGACGCCACCTTAGTCGACTAGGCCACGACACGGTCAAAAGAATTGCAACCGGGAATTCCATTGAATTCACACGGATCCTGCAGCCTCTCCGAGACGCAAATCAGGGTTTTACACAATTCCCCATGCAGTGATTGATGGATATATATTATTAATAGGAACGTTATCACCACAGACAAAAATCAGAAGACACAGTTTACAATTTACTACAAAAACAAGAAGACGGCAAACCAACTTATGAATAAGTCTCCAGGCACCAAACAGAACGCCTTAAAAGAGACCAACGTCGTCTATGCCACCACTTGATGCCCACTTGGGAACTGCCAGCCCCAAAGATCTCAGTATATAGGCAAGACAGCAACGTCTCTCTAGGTGATTAACAATGCACAAACAACAGGGCTCCATTAAGGAGCATATAATCTCACACAACCAGACCATCACCAGAGAAATCTTTCAAGCAACACAGAAATTATCGACAGGTACAACAACAACAGGAGACTCGACATCAGCGAGGCACTGCACATCAAAAACTCAAACCCAGCAATTAACAGCCAGTTAACACATAACAACATTCTACCTACTTCAAGACCCCGAACCAACATAGTATAACAAGAAGATAGAACATGCAATAGACTATTATACCCATTGTGCCTTGATACAAAAAGATGCAAATATACATACAAATTCAAGATACATATAGTAAATACACACACACACACACACACGCATACGCACAGCGTGGCGTCCACCTTTAGTCAAACACAAAACGAAGTTAGAAAAGGTTCAGAGGTATGCCACCAGGCTAGTCCCCAAGGAATGAGAGGAGAAAGAGAGTACACCGAGAGGAATGAGCTATGGGGAAAAATTACTGGAACTGAACCTCATGACACTGGAAGGCAGACGAGTTAGGGGAGACATAATCACGATCTACCAAATTTTCAGAGGAATTGACACAGTAGATAAAAATAAACTGTTTAGTATGGATTGTACATGAACAAGGGGACACAGGTAGAAACTGCCACAGGGATGTTAGAAAGAACTTTTTCAATGTCAGAGTAGTTAACAAATGGAATGCATTAGGCAGTGATGTGGTGGAGGCTGATTCCATACACAGTTTCAAATTTTGATATGATAGAGCCCAATAGACATGACAAGGTAGGAGAGAGCGATAGCGGCAGAAGCAAGGAAAAAGTGCATGGCGAGAGGAGAAAACCAGGAAATCACAGCCCCTAACACAATATCACCAGATGTGAGAGGGGGAACCCACAATAAGCAGCCCAGTAACACCAGAGGGGAGGGCTACTCTACCACCCTCCTCTTCATAGAAAACCCCCCTACCCTGAACCCTCCCTGACCCTACTCAAATGCTCTGTCAGCCCTCCCTCCCTCCTAACCCCATACCTTCCCAGGTACTCCTTCCCTTCTCTCCTCATTCCTTCCCTTCTACTCCCTTCTCCACTTCCACCATATCCACCTTCCCCCCTTTCCCTCCCTGTCCCCTGTCCCCCCTTCATCCCATTCCCTCCCAGTCTCCCTTTCACTTGACCCCCCCACCCCTCACCCCAGTATCCTCTGAGACTCTTATCCACCTCACAAATCCTCTCACTTATGAAACAGCTTCCCCCATCAGCAGAACACTCACAAAGAAGGGGACATGAGAATGAACAGAAGAAAGTGAGTCTCAAGACAATGTACACTAACATAGATGGAATTACAAATAAATCATATGAACTTAGAGAATAGGAACAAGAAGAAAACTCAGGCATAATAGCACTCACAGAAACAAAGTTAACGAAAACCATAACAAATGCAGTGTTTCCACAGGAGAACTATGTAGTGAGGAAAGAGAGAGAAGGAAGGGGAGGTGGTGGTGTAGCTCTGCTGGTAAGAAAAGGCCGGAGTTTTGAGGAGATGGTTATTTAAGGCTATGAAGATTTCTGTGACTACATAACAGGTACCATAACAATTGGAGGACAAAAAATATAGTCATAGTCATATATAACCCATCACTAAATGACAGAAAACCCAGAAAGGACTATGATAGATACAACATGGCCACCATAAACATAATAGAGAGAGAGAGCAGCTTCTGTCGCTAGCAGGAATGGATCTGGACTACTAATCATGCGAGACTTCAACCACGGGAAGATAGACTTGGAGAACAAAGTCCCACATGGGGAGCTAAGCTGCTGGATGTGGCAACAAGTAACTTTCGAAGCCAACACATCAAGGGACCGACACGAATGAGAGGGGAAGATGAACCAGCCATGCTTGATTTGATATTTACACTAAATGAGTGGGATATAAGGGAAGTTACGTTGGAAGCACCCTTGGGAATGAGTGATCACTGTGAGGGATCTAGATCCCTCAGCTGGTTTTCCTAGTTTCTAGATTGGGCTAGACACTCTAGAAACTGAAGCTTTCGAAATAACATATGCTTGTTGGGTGTTGAATGAAAGCTTATGTCAAGAACTATCACTTGAGAGCAGTTAGAAGTCTGTGATTGCTCTGTAGAGAGAATTACAGAGATTTTCCTGTTTCTGTGAAATAGGATGGGAGTTGAGAGTGAGTGTGAGAGGATACTTGACTAAAACCGTTAGAGGTGGGGGGGAGAGTGGGGTGAGCGCTGCCTCTTCCCCCCCCCCCCACATGGGAGACATCACGCCACTCCTTAGGCCTCCTCCTCCTTGTGACGTCAGAAGACGCCGAGGGTAACGGAGGCATATGATTGGGTCCCGCACGTGTGGTACAAGCCTAGTTTTGGCGCGAACAATTCTGATTGGGAGCGGCATGAGGAAGCTGTGCCGGCTCCAAGCTGATTGGTCTAGGCATTGTAGGGAGTAGGTATGAGTATCTGGTGTCCCTTAGCCCGCGAAATCTTCAGTTTGAATAGGGCGGCCATGGAAGCAAGAGGTGTTTGGGTGGGGGCGGCACGCTTGCCGCCTCCACCCCCTGTTAATCGCTTCTGTCGTCCAAATTACTAGACTGATGGCACTCCTGCCATCAGGGGTTGTGTCAAGGCCTAATTAAGTGAATTGGGGCCAGGGATTTACGGAAGAAACAGTAAAAAGCTAAGAGACAGTTGACTGTGTGAACGCATGAGGCAGGCTGGCAGAAGCCTCGTGGTGTATCAGATTGATCCCTCATCCCTCGGGTCTGAGTATCCTGTCTAGTGGCAATGGACAATTGATGTTGGGCAGTGTACGCGTATGTGATATTGCAGGCCCATGTTGGACTTTGCATTCCGCCAGGCTGCGTCAGTATGGGGACGCCGCCTGGGGACGCCACCAACCATTGTCACCCCAGTGTAGAACAAAGGCATGGTTCTAGAGTGATGGGGTTGAGATTTCTCAGCCGCGTGGGTACTCCTGTGGGCGGCACCCATGTGCGCGCCCGCCCGCGGGTGGAGGCCAAACACCACCCCGCCCGCCCGCCCGGCCGTTGGGGTGGTATGACGTCATACGCCACTCAGGCCACCCGCACGCCGGCCACCCCAGGCCACCAAACCCCCCTCTCTCAGCTCAGGAGGGGCGCTGTGGCCACATGCCTTGGCCACTTTCCCGGGACAGCCTAGGGCCACATCTTGTCGACGCATGAGGAGCAAGCCAGCTAAGTGTGGTAGTAATTTTGGTAATGAGGAAAAATAAGGGAAAGAAGGCAGTAGAAAGGAGCCGTGAGTACAATAAAAGTTGTTAACAGTGAGGAAGCAGCTAAAAGACAGCTGTCTGTACTGTCGTCCAGGTGATTGGTTGGGATGTACCTGGAGATGGATGTTGTACACGGTAGCGCACGAGTAGTTATATATATATTTATATAAGTGTGTAGACTGACTGGAGTGTGTGACCAGTCAGTGTAGAGATTTACCATATAAGTGATCCAGCCTGTCGATTCTATATAATCGTTCAGGCTAGATTAATGCCATAGAGTACAGTAAAATTATAATCATTAGAGGTAGACAGGGATGTCAATGGGGACCCCTGAAGTCTATGTAATTAGTTGCACCTTACTTGATGAGTAATTTTCATTATGTGAATGCCATTTCTATGTGTTCATTTGCATGCTATTGTACTGTGTTGTGTGGTAAGTCAGTAGAGGTGATTGCTGACTGATTGCCTAATGATGTCATTAGCATGTGGGGTATGCTGACGGCATCATTATGTTGCAGGTTTGTGCAGTGTTGTTATCAGTATACAATATTATTGCCCCAGGAACTGTGTTGAGGGTTTAAGGGACCTCTAGGATTATTCAGGGGAATTTTTAGTACTTAATGAGAGCAGGCAATTGATGGGTTAATTGCCTAGCTGAAGTATGTGTGTGTTCACAGTATTCCTTTGCAATCAGGTGCAAGAAGTAAAAAAGAGGAGGGGCAGTAATATTAGTATACTTGTGTGTGTTGCACAACCGTGTGTTTTATTGTGTGGGCACAGTAATTAGCGAGTTGCAGAGCTGCAACTATATGTGGGTAGTGCTGATATGTTGTTGCATGCCATTATAGTGTGACCTATGTAACGCTGGGGTTACTTTGTTTCTTTAAGTTATGTTGAGGACTTAAGGATTCAGTGAGTTAATTAAGGGGTAATTAACTGGATAAGGGGTGCACACTTAGTATTGTGGAGTGAGTGAGGGCTGTTATAAGAGAGAACAGTGTTGAGCTAGAATGAGATACGTCTCGGGAGCAATTAATTGTCCATGTGACAGTTAATTGACCACTCTAGCTAATTATGTAATTAGCCTTCTCATCATGAATTCACGTAGTGGGAGAGGTTCTGTCAGAGTCTGTCAGTATTTGTGTTAACGTAATATGCTCGAGACTAATTACCTTTCAGGGGTATAGCAATTAGTGGCTCATGTTAATTAGTGGAGTAATTAGCATTGGAGAGCTCCGGTGACTCGGTAAAGCGAGGTCATGGAGCTAGCATAAATCGTTGTATTAATCATATCCTGTCTGAGGACAGTGGATTATTGGCACATCTTGTTAATTAGGGTAATTAACTCCTTTCCCGTGAATTCACAGTGTTTGATGAGACCTGCTTAGGCAGTGCGGAGTGAGACGTATTTATGGATGGTTAATTATCGGTCCTGGTGACAGTTAATTAATGGCTCAGTAATTAGTGGGTTAATTAGGGTAATTAACACTCACTCGTAATTTTTTTGACACAGACTGTGGAGAAGCTACCAAGTTAGGGTAGGCTTAGTTAACGTAACTCAATGGGGATGTAATTAGTGGTCCGTTTGACCTTAATTGAGAATTACTCACTGAATACTTGCAAGGCGTCAAGTGTGTTGTAATATGTTCAGTTATTGTTAACAAGAGAGAGACAAGTGTTAAAGATTAACGTAAAGTATCATCATGTTGTTGTCTAGTGGGAGACAATTGTTTGTGATTACCGTGGTACTTTGTTGCTGACTGCTGCGATCAGTCAATTAATGTAATTAATCACTTCAGGCAATTTCTTTTGGTTGTCGTCTGGTGACGAGAGTAGAGTCATACTAGGGATCTGTGGAGCTGTGTCCCGCCTTGCCTGTCGGTGTATCGGGTTACAACAGGGCAACTTCTTAGTGGGAGTTGCAAAGAGTGTTCACATGGGGTTGTGATAGGGGGGAGTCACTGTTAGACTTCCGCCTAGTTACGTGGGTCTCTCCTGGGGGGCGGGAGGACCCCTGTCAGGGAAACCGTGACACTATTGATTGCTTGCTTGTGTCTTTGTTTCAGTGGATCCTTCATTTGTTCAGTTAGTTCATGTTGTCAGCCCGAAGTGTCAGCAAGATGGAGCCTGCTGTCACTTCTCGAGGGGCTGTTGAATAACTGTGTTGCAAATGCCACTTGATGTACAATAACGTAACCATTCGCTGTGGTGTAACTTAGTCTGTGATATTTTTCTTTGTTTTGCAATATTGCGTCATGAGTGGGCACACCTGTGTTCAGGTTAGTTCAGTATGCAGCCTCACAGCAAGGGTTGCTATTTAGCTGTTTGTTATCGTGCCACTGGATTGACATTAACGTAACGTAAACTCGGTAATGTAGTAGTTAGTCTCTTGTTATTAATAAATTGTTATGTTATAGAAAACAGTCTTTGATGTCAACCCTTCAACCATATTATTCCACCATATTTCTGCATATTATTAAATGTTGATGTGATCTTGATAAGGCGGCTGTTCTTGGGAATTCGAATTCCAATTCATAGCGCCACTTCATATATAAATATTTGATTGTGAGAACCCGTCGGTTACTCTTTATTAGTTTTAACGTCCTGTTTAACTAAGAGGAGCCAGCGGCCTATTGTGGACAGGTTTTCATCCTTGGTGGTGGAGGCCTGGCGGTTTGCTCCCGCTTTTCCTTTTTCTACTGGACTCATGCTTAACTGCCGTGAGCAGACTTTAAACTTGTAGTCCACCTCTTAAGGGAGGTAGGCGTAGAGAAAAATCTCACAATCACAGTGTATTGATCTTTGAGTACTTGGTAGAGCTAGGCCTCTCTCACTCAGTACTTTGTCCAACCGTACTGGAAAACACTGGCGAGGTTCATCTTGTACGTGGGCCAGCCCACTGACAGTCTCACGAGGTGCTAATACCCCACGACCACTCTCCGGCCACTTGCTGGCAGAGAACCTCAGCCCACACGCTGATCGGGGCCACTTAAACAGTCGATACAGGGGTAGTGAACCTCTGACAAAAGCCTCTAGCGTCTGGCTAGCAGCGCTTCCCAACAGGCACCTCACTGTCGTCCGTTTCTTCCCTAAGACGGTCCCGGGGTACGCCAATCTCTTCCAGTTCTACTTAAACACCAGTCGACACACACTGCTTTATATCGGCGGCGGTTTACTTAGTCGTCTTGCAGGACTAAGTCGAGAGAACGTTGGCTGCAGTGGAGAGGTATACATGAAGAAGTGGAGAGTTATACATAAAGTTGTGGTGAGTTATACATGAAGGTGTGGAGAGTTATACATGAAGGTGTGTAGAGTTATACATAAAGGTGTGGTGAGTGATACATGAAGATGTGGAGAGTAATACATGAAGGTGTGGTGAGTTATATATGAAGGTGTGAAGAGTTATACATGAAGGTGTGGAGAGTTATACATGAAGGTGTGGAGAGTAATACATGAAGGTGTGGAGAGTGATACATGAAGATGTGGAGAGTAATACATGAAGGTGTGGAGAGTTATACATGAAGGTGTGGTGAGTTATATATGAAGGTGTGAAGAGTTATACATGAAGATGTGGAGAGTAATACATGTAGGTGTGGAAAGTTATACATGTAGGTGTGGAGAGTTATACATGAAGGTGTGGAGAGTTATACATGAAGGTGTGGAGATTTATACATGAAGGTGTGGAGAGTAATACATGAAGGTGTGGAGAGTTATACATGTAGGTGTGGAGAGTTATACATGAAGGTGTGGAGAGTTATACATGAAGGTGTGGAGAGTTATACATGAAGGTGTGGTGAGTTATACATGAAGGTGTGGTGAGTTATACATGAAGGTGTGGAGAGTTATACATGAAGGTGTGGTGAGTTATACATGAAGGTGTGGAGAGTTATACATGTAGGTGTGGAGAGTGTGACGGTAACGCGTTGGTGTTCGGCTGTTAAGGCTAGGGGTATGGCCTCGTCACATAGTTATAAAAAAAAATAGAAAAAACTGGAACCTCGTCTGTGGTAAGGTAAGGAGAAGACACACAAAACACAAGTAAACTTTAACAATGAAATTTTAATTACGTTAAATAAATCAAAACATGAAAATAATGCACAAACAAATATGTATAATAAAATCAATCAATCAAAATAATAAGAATACTTAAATGACACAATGAAAAGTTACGTTAAGGCAAAATAACAAGAAGTGCAATACAAAAGTTAAGTGGGAGGTGCTGGAATATTGGCTTAAAGCCACCACCTCTCTCAGTACACGCTAACGTCTAGCTGGGAGGAGTGCTGGCTACGAAAGCACGGAACATTCTGAGGACTGATGTTGGGGCGACCCCAGACATCAGGTAGTATTGGGGCGAGTGCAGGTGCAGCCAGACCGGCGACCAATCAGCGGAGCCGTAGCGATCAACGGGTAGTTTGGTGGTTGGAGTTCGAACAGGTGGCTGGATGCATACGTTTCTGCTCACCCTGGCAAGCCTTGCTGGTGCTGGTGTTGTTGTCGTTGTTGGACATTTCTTCCATAGTCTTTTTATATAATTGTGAAGACGTAATTTTGGAGGGAAGAGCAGGCTCAATCTCTTGAAGGAGATTATCGTCACAAGAGTTATACATGAAGGTGAGGAGAGTTATACATGAAGGTGTGGAGAGTAATACATGAAGGTGTGGAGAGTTATACATGAAGGTGAGGAGAGTTATACATGAAGGTGTGTAGAGTTATACATGATTAACGTTGATCCGTTATCTGCATTTTTTGGCAAATAAATCTTCCTAACTTTTGCTCACGTTAAAGCTGTTAAATAATTTGTTCCAAATATATTATAAGGTGCAGTCCTATACATAATTGTTGACTCACTAGGTGCTGGGTGGAGTTAGTTATCATGGACCAGAGCTCTCAGTTGACTCACTAGGTGCTGGGTGGAGTTAGTTATCATGGACCAGAGCTCTCAGTTGACTCACTAGGTGCTGGGTGGAGTTAGTTATTATGGACCAGAGCTCTCAGTTGACTCACTTGGTGCTGGGTGGAGTTAGTTATCATGGACTAGAGCTCTCAGTTGACTCACTAGGTGCTGGGTGGAGTTAATTATCATGGACCAGAGCTCTCAGTTGACTTACTAGGTGCTGGGTGGAGTTAGTTATCATGGACCAGAGCTCTCAGTTGACTTACTAGGTGCTGGGTGGAGTTAGTTATCATGGACCAGAGCTCTCAGTTGACTCACTAGGTGCTGGGTGGAGTTAGTTATCATGGACCAGAGCTCTCAGTTGACTCACTAGGTGCTGGGTGGAGTTAGTTATCATGGACCAGAGCTCTCATTTGCTTATATGATGTACAATATTTTTAATATATTGTACATCATATGATGCTCATATGATGTACAATAAAATTTATATATTTTATAAATTTCACTATCAATTCATGAAATTTTTTAACTCTACAGAATTTGCAACAATAGACCCAGAAAGATATTACTACCATAGTGAATACGTCGACGCTCTCCACATGTTTGACGTGAGTTATTATTGTCATTTATTGTGAGTTACCACACTATCAGTGTGTGTCTCACACTATCAGTGTGTGTCTCACACTATCAGTGTGTGTCTCACACTATCAGTGTGTGTCTCACACTATCAGTGTGTGTCTCACACTATCAGTGTGAGTCTCACTCTATCAGTGTGTCTCACACTATCAGTGTGTCTCACACTAGCAGTGTGTCTCATACTATCAGTGAGTCTCACACTATCAGTGTGTGTCACACTATCAGTGTGTGTCACACTATCAGTGTGTGTCACACTATCAGTGTGTCTCATACTATCAGTGAGTCTCACACTATCAGTGTGAGTCTCACTCTAGCAGTGTGTCTCACACTATCAGTGTGTCTCACACTATCAGTGTGTCTCATACTATCAGTGAGTCTCACACTATCAGTGTGTGTCACACTATCAGTGTGTGTCACACTATCAGTGTGTCTCACACTATCAGTGAGTCTCACACTGTCACTGTGTCTCACACTATTAGTAAGTCTCACACTATCAGAGAGTCTCACACTATAAGTGTGTCTCACACTATCAGTGACACACTGTCAGTGTGAGTCTCACACTATCAGTGTGTCCAACACAATAAGTGTGTTTCACACTATCAGTGTGTTTAACACTATAAGTGTGTTTCACATTATCAGTGTGAGTCTCACACTGTCAGTGTGTCTCACACTGCTCTCATCCCCCCAGCAACACGCCTTAGAGGTTGCTAGGGCTAGGTAACCCATTCTCTTGTTCAGATAGCACCTTTTGTAACCATGAGCACAATAGAATAAAACTTGACATACTAGGCAATTAGCGAGTAGAATATGGTACTATTCATTACACTTTATAATGGTAAAGTAAATAGTAAATAATAATACCATTCGCATTATAGTCCGAAAAATGAAGGTAAAAAACAAACTATATATTGCTAGTAAAGCTTCCTTATGCACTATATTAGACCTCATATAACGTGTGTTAGGCCTAGGGAGGTTAGGTTACGTGAGTGTCTTCACAACAAAAATCGGAAATTTTTTCCGGTTTTTCTAATTCAAAAGTACCGATTTCTACTTTTTAACTGCGGTGTACGTCGGTATATGTACTATGGTCGCTATCGTTACTATACAACGGAAACAGGAGGATTGACTGAGATAGGTCGTATAGTGGTAGTTCATTCTCTACCTGCCTCAGGTACCTCATTAAATCCCGTTTAATGACAATATGTTTGCCAGCTCCTGGACCCATGATGTACGTACATGCCAAGTTGTCTGCCGGCGGCCTGGCGGAATGTGGTCAACTTTAATTAACCTTTTCGCATTTCAGAAGTTTTAGGTCAGGAGTTTTAGGTTAGGTGTTACCTGCCGTCCTGTTCTGTAATGGCGACTTGGTTGGTCTCTGTTGTGGTCGAGTTGACGAGTTTTCTCTGGCGGGTCTCTGGTATGGTCGAGTTGACCAGTTTTCTCTGGTGTGGTTGAGTGGACCAGTTTTCTCTGGTGTGGTCGAGTTGACCAGTTCTCTCTGGTGGGTCTCTGGTGTGGTCGAGTTGACCAGTTCTCTCTGGTGGGTCTCTAGTGTGGTCGAGTTGACCAGTTCTCTCTGGTGGGTCTCAGGTGTGGTCGAGTTGACCAATTCTCTCTAGCGGGTCTCTGGTGTATCCGACGGCCTTGACGAATGGGTGTTTGTATTAATGATATGACATTTGTGATCAGATGGATGTTGTCATGTATGTGTTCTTGTTGCAAGATTTCAATGACAGTTCTCGAATCTGTGTGTATGATAACATGTTGTTGGTGCTCAGCAAGAGCATGTTCCAAAGCCTTTTGAATGGCTAGCATCTCTGTTTGAGAAGTTGAACACCCGTTTGAGAGTTTCCATCTAACAACAAACTTTCCTGCCTTAACTGCAGCTCCGGTTTCTTGTCCCTGCTGGTCTACTGATCCATCTGTGAAGTAAATGATGCTTTCAGATGCCAAGTTTGATTCTATATTCATCTGTGCAATGATGCATAGACGATGAGGATTAGTCTACTTCTATATTTACTTGAAGAGTCATAATCTTTCTCTGGTGCCAGTGATTCCCATGGGTCTGCAAGACGAGGTCTGCGTGTATTTCGTGCTATCCCTTTGTAATTCTATTTATAATTTTGAATGTATTGCATGGAGAGTCCACCTGGTTTTTTTAAAGCTCTTTTATCCCAAGTAACTTCTCTAGTGATTATATATTTGAGTGAACTGATTATTAGTCTAGACAATATCTAGGTCAGCATGCAGGCAGCAGGCCCTTTTACCATTATTTCAACCCATGTTAGTTTAGTTTCTAGTCTTAGGTTCTGTATTTTAGTCCATCTGGGAGTCCCTGTTATGACTCGCATTGCATAATTTTGAATACCCTCAACCATTGCCCACTGACCAGGAGAAAGAGTGAGTAAGGCAAGCGCTGCATAATCAACTATGGAATGAACGGTGTGTATGTTAAACATTATTAACACTCTGTGTCTCGCTCCTGGATGGGGCCCTGTGATTATTTTCATTATATTCAGTCGTGATTTTGGTTTCTCCTTCAGACATTAAATTTGCTTGTTGAATAGTTTTTAGAACCAATCCATACTCCGAGATATTGATATTGTGTAACCCCTTAAGATTAATGTCTTGAATGCGTAGGTGACTCTTGATTATTGCCACCCAGTCTCATTGCTTTAGATTTATGTGCCGATATTTTTTGCCCAAAAATGCAGCATTCAAATGTTACTTTATCTAGCGTCATTTGGACTTTATTCAAAAGAGAAGGACCTGTGACGACTAAAGATACATCAGCATAGCTTAGGAATTTAACCCTTTCTGGAAATGTCAGGGAAGCAATGTTTTTCATAAGGATGTTAATGACTAGCACTGAGTCTGTAACTCCTCCTTGTGGAGTCCCATTCTCATGCAACTGGTAACCTGACACTTGGCCTTGCAGGTTTACTCTGGCATACCTTTCAGGTAATTTTGAATCAAGGCAGTTTTCCTCCGACACTTTTTTTTTAACATCTATAAAATTGATTGCGAACTTGCAAGTTCGAATCCTTTCACTAAATATACGGAGATTATTATAGCAGAACCTGAGTTAACTGTTCCTAGTAATGTTGCTATGCTGTTGGCAGTACCTACTGCTCTAGTGAAGTCAAATATGTACTAATGCCGACCTCCAGTTTTCCACAGAAGCCTATTTAAGACCTTCAGTCCTGCAACATGATGATAATGGGTCTATAATTGCCAGGTTCTTTTGGCTTAGGAAACGGAATTATGTCTGCTTTCTTCTAAGAGGTCGGTAGTTTACCCCAGATGCATCTATAGCGTCCAATATGGCTTATTCTCCAGCGGGAGAACCTTCTTGTTTGGTGAAGGGAGTGCCTCATTCGTTGAATGTAGCTATGTTCTCATGATTGGCTGTCAACCTCTCATGATTTACTTGTTCTGACCGTTGCAGTACGCTGATGTTTAAGCTGCTCTCTCTGGAAATTGGAGAGGAAGTGTCTCAGCTTCTTGTAATGGTTGAATATATGTCTGTGGTCGGAATGGTCACACTGATATGGCTTTAATCTGGCCTCATGTCTCTCCAAGACTATTATGTTCATTTAGAGTTTGACACCACTCAAACTATCTTGGTTCCTTCATCTCTTTAGAAACTCATCTTGCTTCAGATATCACTGCTCTTAGCAGAGTTCTTCCTTCTTTCAGAGGCTTTCTAAAGATGTTGACTCAGCTCTTCCTCTTTAAGTTCTTAACTGTAGAACAAATAATTCTTTCGTTTTGTATTATCTGGGATGATGACTGGAATTGCTTTGCTGCAGCTACAATGACTTCCTTGAGTCTCGTGTATGTTCACATCTTCAGGTGGCGAGTGCTGGAACGATATTGTACATTTTTCCTGGAAGCTCTTGCTTGGTTCATCACTGACCTGGAAGCTTTTGCTTGGTTTGACCTCCTGGAAGCTTTTGCTTGGTTTGACCTCCTGGAAGCTCTTACTTGGTTCATCGCTGACCTCCTGTAAGCTCTTACTTGGTTCATCGCTGACCTCCTGGAAGCTCTTACTTGGTTCATCGCTGACCTCCTGGAAGCTCTTACTTGGTTCATCACTGACCTCCTGGAAGCTCTTACTTGATTTATCACTTACCTCCTGGAAGCTCTTGCTTGGTTCATCGCTGACCTCCTGGAAGCTCTTACTAGGTTCATCGCTGACCTCCTGGAAGCTCTTACTTGGTTCATCACTGACTTTCTGGAAGCTCTTGCTTGGTTCATCGCTTCCCTCCTGGAAGCTCTTGCTTGGTTCATCGCTTACCTCCTGGAAGCTCTTACTTGGTTCATCACTGACCTCCTGGAAGCTCTTGCTTGATTCATCGCTTCCCTCCTGGAAGCTCTTGCTTGGTTCATCGCTGACCTCCTGGAAGCTCTTGCTTGGTTCATCGCTTACCTCCTGGAAGCTCTTGCTTGGTTCATCGCTGACCACCTGGAAGCTCTTGCTTGGTTCATCGCTGACCTCCTGGAAGCTCTTCCTTGGTTCATCACTGACCTCCTGGAAGCTCTTGCTTAGTTTATCACAGACCTCCTGGAAGCTCTTGCTTGGGTCATCACCGACCTCCCGGAAGCTCTTGCTTGGGTCTTTGCTGACCTCCTGGAAGCTCTTGCTTGGGTCTTTGCTGACCTCCGGGAAGCTCTTGCTTGGGTCTTTGCTGACCTCCTGGAAACTCTTGCTTGGGTCTTTTGCTGACCTCCTGGAAGCTCTTGCTTGGGTCTTTGCTGACCTCCTGGAAGCTCTTGCTTGGGTCTTTGCTGACCTCCTGGAAGCTCTTGCTTGGGTCTTTGCTGACCTCCTGGAAGCTCTTGTTTGGGTCTTTGCTGACCTCCTGGAAGCTCTTGCTTGGGTCTTTGCTGACCTCCAGGAAGCTCTTGCTTGGGTCTTTGCTGACCTCCTGGAAGCTCTTGCTTGGGTCTTTGCTGACCTCCTGGAAGCTCTTGCTTGGGTCTTTGCTGACCTCCTAGAAGCTCTTGCTTGGGTCTTTGCTGACCTCCTGGAAGCTCTTGCTTGGGTCTTTGCTGACCTCCTGGAAGCTCTTGCTTGGGTCTTTGCTGTCCTCCTGGAAGCTCTTGCTTGGGTCTTTGCTGACCTCCTGGAAGCTCTTGCTTGGGTCTTTGCTGACCTCGAGGCATGCCTAATATTCAGTTATCATCGTGTGAAGGACGTACTAATAGTAGCATTGATTCGTATTAAAACAACTGGAGACAATGCCAGATATATTATGCAGCTTAACTTTCTAGCAGTTAGTGAAGTTTCTTGACATTATCGTTTGAATTATTATTGGTATTGATGTTCTTGGTAAGTTTTGTAATATATATAGTTCTTATAATCTCCGTTATTTGTGATGCCTTTCTGCCATTGTAAAACATGTATTAATTCTTTAACTTGTTTTTCAGAACTCTGGTTTGTTCGTCTTCAGCGACTTGACACTAGAGACGAGACCGTGTGAGGAAGGTAATGTTCACTTCTCATCATCAACGGCCTCTCTTCCCAATGTCAAAATTATCATTGTTTTTTTTATCATTCAGCTGTTTTTCTCAGACTTCTAATTGTAACTGTTACATGATTGTAACTGTCTGTATTGCTACAAATATTTTGCACTGTTATTTGTACAGCATATATACTGCCAAACAAGACCAGGAGCACCTTTCTCCTCCTACTTCCATAAAATCACATCATATTCAGCATGTAATAGAATTCGGAAGCATTAAATCACAAATTTGAAATGCACATTAGTTGTCCATTTAAATTTTTCAACTGTTAACATGTAAATTTATATTTTTATATCAGCTCTAAGTAAAAATAATACTAATTTAAAAATAATAAAAATTAAAATAATATAAATTTATAATACTAGTAATAATAATAATAATATATTAATTAAGACAAACTCAAAGACAAATTTTAGCTGATCCTCGAGTTCTCACACGCTTGAACAGAATAAACTTAACATAGATAGAATGCAGAAACATTTCACAGCCTCAATTCGAAACAAGCAATTTTAAACGATTTTTAAGCAATTTTTTCCTCCCAGTCATAGATGTACAAATATCGAACGAATCAAGTATTTGTAATTTGACACAAACACAATAAATGTGTCATATGTCCATCACGAATTTAAGGGTCTTCAACAATCTCTGTTATAGCGATTGTTTGTTAGATAATATAAGTGATAAAATTACACATTTTAGTTTGCTTCAAGCTCAGTAACGATAGTCCACATTAACATAAGCAAATGTTTAGCAATTACTCTCTTAATGACCAGAGTGATTGGATATGCTGACTCAGACTGGAGGCTTGGGTCTGTGGTGTTGGTGCACATGATGTTACCCCCGCTAGTGTTGTGCACACTACCGTGGTGTAGGTGCACATGTTACCCCTGCTAGTGTTGTGCACACTACCGTGGTGTAGGTGCACATGTTACCCCTGCTAGTGTTGTGCACACTACCGTGGTGTAGGTGCACATGTTACCCCTGCTAGTGTTGTGCACACTGCCGTGGTGTAGGTGCACATGTTATCCCTGCTAGTGTTGTGCTCACTACCGTGGTGTAGGTGCACATGTTACCCCCTGCTAGTGTTGTGCACACTACCTTGGTGTAGGTGCACATGTTACCCCTGCAAGTGTTGTGCACACTACCGTGGTGTAGGTGCACATGTTACCCCTGCTAGTGTTGTGCACACTACCTTGGTGTAGGTGCACATGTTACCCCTGCTAGTGTTGTGCACACTACCGTGGTGTAGGTGCACATGTTACCCCTGCTAGTGTTGTGCACACTACCGTGGTGTAGGTGCACATGTTACCCCTGCTAGTGTTGTGCACACTACCGTGGTGTAGGTGCACATGTTACCCCTGCTAGTGTTGTGCACACTACCGTGGTGTAGGTGCACATGATGTTTCCCCTGCTAGTGTTGTGCACACTACCTTGGTGTAGGTGCACATGTTACCGCTGCTAGTGTTGTGCACACTACCTTGGTGTAGGTGCACATGTTACCCCTGCTAGTGTTGTGCACACTACCTTGGTGTAGGTGCACATGTTACCCCTGCTAGTGTTGTGCACACTACCTTGGTGTAGGTGCACATGTTACCCCTGCTAGTGTTGTGCACACTACCGTGGTGTAGGTGCACATGTTACCCCTGCTAGTGTTGTGCACACTACCGTGGTGTAGGTGCACAACGCTGTACGCATAAGGTAAATGTTAATTAGTGACACCAACATGGATTATCAACAAAAACAGCGCCAGCTGCTGGTCCTTGATGAACGGGGAAGCGAAAATACTTCAATTACGTATTTAGTAAAAATAAACAAAATATTAACGTTGAGCGAAATAATGTTTTGTGTTAAAAGAAAAAGTGTGTGTTATCTGCAACTTTTTAACAAATATTTATTAAAATAAAATAACAATATATGAATAAATTATAATGGAGTGTAAGTATGGTTGATATGTGACCGCCTGCCTGAGGAGGGCAGGAAATGTGTGGTGGTGGAGACAGTGTTGCTTGTGAAGTATTGCTAGCTGGGCTGTGCTGGGAGACTCGAGACACGCCGGCTCTCGCCTCAATTATATTAGAGAGGTAGGGGTAATTACTTAACTTGAATCATCTGATGAACATAAAAACTCTTGACTTTACAGAGCGTCGTCACTATTCAGAGGATGTGTACCTAGCGAGTGGTGAACATGTGGGTGGTTTTATTGGCTTCCTCGCTGGTGATATTGTGCCAGCCGCCGCCCGGCCCCAGTCACCCCCGCCGGCCTTCGCCACAGACAGCGCCAGTAAGGAAGGCAGCGAACAACAGCCAGATGTTCCTAGGACCAATTTCCCGGAGACTTGGCTCTGGGACATCATCGTTGTCCCGTAAGTCTCCAACTTATAGATTTATGTGTGAAGGTGTTCCGTTTTGTTTGTCTGTGAACACTAATCTTCACAGACCATATTGGGGGCTGTATTTGGTCTTTATTTCCAAAGGTTTCCAGCAATAGTTCAAATCCAAAATGCATTATAATCCACTTTCATGCAGAACACGACAACTGACATTTCATTCCACTTAAAGAACTTCACACTTATCTTCCTCTAGTGTCACGCATTCATGCACTGTTTATTGGTGGGTGGAGGGGCTGGTTGTCGACGTGTCGGTGGGTGGAGGGGTTGGGTGTCGACGTATCGGTGGGTGGAGGGGCTGGTTGACGACGTGTCGGTGGGTGGAGGGGTTGGGTGTCGACGTATCGGTGGGTGGAGGGGCTGGCTATCAACATGTCGGTGGGTGGAGGGGTTGGGTGTCGACGTGTCGGTGGGTGGAGGGGCTGGTTGACGACGTGTCGGTGGGTGGAGGGGTTGGGTGTCGACGTGTCGGTGGGTGGAGGGGCTGGTTGTCAACATGTCGGTGGGTGGAGGGGCTGGTTGTCGACGTGTTGGTGGGTGGAGGGGCTGGGTGTCGACGTGTCGGTGGGTGGAGGGGTTGGGTGTCGACGTGTCGGTGGGTGGAGGGGCTGGTTGTCAACATGTCGGTGGGTGGAGGAGCTGGTTGTCAACATGTCGGTGGGAGGAGGGGCTGGTTGTCGACGTGTCGGTGGGAGGAGGGGCTGGTTGTCAACATGTCGGTAGGTGGAGGGGATGGCTGTCGACGTGTCGGTGGGAGGAGGGGATGGCTGTCAACATGTCGGTGGGTGGAGGGGCTGGTTGTCAACATGTCGGTGGGTGGAGGGGCTGGTTGTCAACATGTCGGTGGGTGGAGGGGCTGGTTGTCGACTTGTCGGTGGGTGGAGGGGCTGGTTGTCAACATGTCGGTGGGTGGAGGGGATGGCTGTCGACGTGTCGGTTGGTTGAGGAGCTGATTGACTGTGTGGAGTTGCACGTGATGGTCAATTGTTGTACTGTAACTGGAGGGTGATGAGCAATTGGTGCAGCGTAAATCACGGCCTCCTGAGATGCGTAAGTATGATGAGGATGATGAACACTCCTTCACTAATCATCACTTCTACTGGGAGATCTCAGTAATAATTGAAATCGGAATATATAATCAGTGTTGGAATAATTATGAACTTGGTTACAGTTTTGGCATAGAGGTGTAAATGTAATAATTAGTGTTGTGTGTGGTTGTTGGCAGATCGTCAGGCATGAGCACCCAGCAGGTGACTGTACCGGACACCATCACACAGTGGGTGGGCAAGGCCGTGTGTGCCCACCCACAGAAGGGCGTAGGACTCTCCCAGAGGATGTCCATCACCACCTTCACCCCCTTCTTCGTCGACCTCACCCTTCCCCCCTCTCTCAAGCGTGGAGAGATCCTCCCCGTCAAGATGTCTGTCTTCAACTACCTCGACCAACCCATACCTGTAAGTCCGCCTCTTTATCTCTGACTTGCCATCAACACACACACACACACACACACACACACACACACACACACACACACACACACACACACACACACACACACACACACACACACACACACACACACACACACACACACACACACACACACACACACACACACACGGGGCCTCGTAGCCTGGTGGATAGCGCGCAGGACTCGTAATTCTGTGGCGCGGGTTCGATTCCTGCACGAGGCAGAAACAAATGGGCAAAGTTTCTTTCACTCTGAATGCCCCTATTACCTAGCAGTAAATAGGTACCTGGGAGTTAGTCAGCTGTTACGGGCTGCTTCCTTAGGTGTGTGTGTGTGTGTGTGGTGTGGAAAAAAAAGTAGTTAGTAAACAGTTGATTGACAGTTGAGAGGCAGGCCGAAAGAGCAAAGCTTAACCCCAGCAAAACACAACTAGGTGAACACACACACACGCAAACACACACACACACACACACACACACACACACACACACACACACACACACACAGCGACGGGTAGTAGGCCAGCGACGGTAGGAGACACACGCGACTTGCGAGGTCCGCAGAAATTCGTCAATTTCTCGGGACATTGAAGGATTATTGAGGCTAGATCACACCTCTCGCAGTGTATAGCTAGCAGGGTGCTACATAGCATAGTCATATCGCTAGCGATAGTGCAAAAAAAAACAAAGTGTAGCTAGTGGAATCACCGGTGCATACAGTGTGGAGGACCGTGTAGTGACCTGACCTGACCTGACCTGACGGCCAGGTGGGACAGCCCGCCGTGGAACTGCTGACTGTGTTTGTTGGGTGGTGACTCTGACTCCAGAAATTTGTGTAGAAAAGAATCGACATCGTCAATCTACTAGCACTTAGAGAATCACCAAGTGGAAAGGCGACGACTGAGCACCATCGTCAACCATACATCATCATTACTCATCTAGTTGTGTGAGCGGGAATCATACTGGTATGTACCCCCTCTCTGGTCAAGTAATCAGGTGTACAGTGTGAGGTAAAATATTATCAAATTCTTGTTCATGATAGTATATATATTTAAAATCTCGGTGTGGCTCATTCTGGGTAGAAGTTACCGCTTCCGGGAACTAGTGACACACGTAAACGCACGCACGCACGCACTCGCACGCACGCACACGCACGCTCGCACGCACTCAAGCTCACGTATGTATGCACACACACACACGCACACACAGGCTAGAAGGGATTAACACCTTTCGTGGAAAGGAGATAAAACCTCTCATAATCCACCCCCCTCTCTTACGTGCTGTAAGCTGAACACCTCACCTCCTAGTAACCCCATCCCAAGCGCACACACGTTCTCTCTCTCTCTCTCTCTCTCTCTCTCTCTCTCTCTCTCTCTCTCTCTCTCTCTCTCTCTCTCTCTCTCTCTCTCTCTCTCTCTCTCTCTCTCTCTCTCTCTCTCTCTCTCTCTCTCTCTCTCTCTCTCTCTCTCTCTCTCTCTCTCTCTCTCTCTCTCTCTCTCTCTCTCTCTCTCTCTCTCTCTCTCTCTCTCTCTCTCTCTCTCTCTCTCTCTCTCTCTCTCTCTCTCTCTCTCTCTCTCTCTCTCTCTCTCTCTCTCTCTCTCTCTCTCTCTCTCTCTCTCTCTCTCTCTCTCTCTCTCTCTCTCTCTCTCTCTCTCTCTCTCTCTCTCTCTCTCTCTCTCTCTCTCTCTCTCTCTCTCTCTCTCTCTCTCTCTCTCTCTCTCTCTCTCTCTCTCTCTCTCTCTCTCTCTCTCTCTCTCTCTCTCTCTCTCTCTCTCTCTCTCTCTCTCTCTCTCTCTCTCTCTCTCTCTCTCTCTCTCTCTCTCTCTCTCTCTCTCTCTCTCTCTCTCTCTCTCTCTCTCTCTCTCTCTCTCTCTCTCTCTCTCTCTCTCTCTCTCTCTCTCTCTCTCTCTCTCTCTCTCTCTCTCTCTCTCTCTCTCTCTCTCTCTCTCTCTCTCTCTCTCTCTCTCTCTCTCTCTCTCTCTCTCTCTCTCTCTCTCTCTCTCTCTCTCTCTCTCTCTCTCTCTCTCTCTCTCTCTCTCTCTCTCTCTCTCTCTCTCTCTCTCTCTCTCTCTCTCTCTCTCTCTCTCTCTCTCTCTCTCTCTCTCTCTCTCTCTCTCTCTCTCTCTCTCTCTCTCTCTCTCTCTCTCTCTCTCTCTCTCTCTCTCTCTCTCTCTCTCTCTCTCTCTCTCTCTCTCTCTCTCTCTCTCTCTCTCTCTCTCTCTCTCTCTCTCTCTCTCTCTCTCTCTCTCTCTCTCTCTCTCTCTCTCTCTCTCTCTCTCTCTCTCTCTCTCTCTCTCTCTCTCTCTCTCTCTCTCTCTCTCTCTCTCTCTCTCTCTCTCTCTCTCTCTCTCTCTCTCTCTCTCTCTCTCTCTCTCTCTCTCTCTCTCTCTCTCTCTCTCTCTCTCTCTCTCTCTCTCTCTCTCTCTCTCTCTCTCTCTCTCTCTCTCTCTCTCTCTCTCTCTCTCTCTCTCTCTCTCTCTCTCTCTCTCTCTCTCTCTCTCTCTCTCTCTCTCTCTCTCTCTCTCTCTCTCTCTCTCTCTCTCTCTCTCTCTCTCTCTCTCTCTCTCTCTCTCTCTCTCTCTCTCTCTCTCTCTCTCTCTCTCTCTCTCTCTCTCTCTCTCTCTCTCTCTCTCTCTCTCTCTCTCTCTCTCTCTCTCTCTCTCTCTCTCTCTCTCTCTCTCTCTCTCTCTCTCTCTCTCTCTCTCTCTCTCTCTCTCTCTCTCTCTCTCTCTCTCTCTCTCTCTCTCTCTCTCTCTCTCTCTCTCTCTCTCTCTCTCTCTCTCTCTCTCTCTCTCTCTCTCTCTCTCTCTCTCTCTCTCTCTCTCTCTCTCTCTCTCTCTCTCTCTCTCTCTCTCTCTCTCTCTCTCTCTCTCTCTCTCTCTCTCTCTCTCTCTCTCTCTCTCTCTCTCTCTCTCTCTCTCTCTCTCTCTCTCTCTCTCTCTCTCTCTCTCTCTCTCTCTCTCTCTCTCTCTCTCTCTCTCTCTCTCTCTCTCTCTCTCTCTCTCTCTCTCTCTCTCTCTCTCTCTCTCTCTCTCTCTCTCTCTCTCTCTCTCTCTCTCTCTCTCTCTCTCTCTCTCTCTCTCTCTCTCTCTCTCTCTCTCTCTCTCTCTCTCTCTCTCTCTCTCTCTCTCTCTCTCTCTCTCTCTCTCTCTCTCTCTCTCTCTCTCTCTCTCTCTCTCTCTCTCTCTCTCTCTCTCTCTCTCTCTCTCTCTCTCTCTCTCTCTCTCTCTCTCTCTCTCTCTCTCTCTCTCTCTCTCTCTCTCTCTCTCTCTCTCTCTCTCTCTCTCTCTCTCTCTCTCTCTCTCTCTCTCTCTCTCTCTCTCTCTCTCTCTCTCTCTCTCTCTCTCTCTCTCTCTCTCTCTCTCTCTCTCTCTCTTGCTCTCTCTCTCTCTTGTTCGCTCTCTCTTGCTCTCTTTTGCTCTCTCTCTCTCTTGCTCTCTCTCTCTCTCTTGACAAGGGACAAAATGGCAGGAGGCCGCAACAGGGAGACGGGAAGCAGCCAGGAAGATCAAACAAAGGAATTGCTAACCCAAGTTCTGGAGGAATTCAGGAGGGAGATGAATGAAATGTGGATTACAATTAACAATCTGCAAAGTGAGCTAGCATCAGCAAGGGAGATCAAATCTCTCACAGAGAAAAATAAAGAGACTGAGCATCAGATTATCATCTAAAGGGAAGGTGGGAATGTTACATTGGAAGGAAATGCCTCTGTACCTGATACATTTGCGGATATACTGAAAAAGAGCTCAGAAGCAATGGACACAGTGAGGGAGGTAGCGATGCAAGCAGCTACGTCACAGGAAGCTGCAAGGTGCACCACTCAACTGCTGGAGAGAAAAAGATCAGTGGTAGTTGTAGTCATCAAAGAACAGGAAGGATCCAACAGGCAAGAATGGAATGGCAAGGATAGAGAGGCAGTACATGGGCTACTGAAGGGGTTACAGATGGAAGGGGCTGTACATAACATAGAGAAGGTTTTCTGGTTGGGCTGGTACAACAAGGACAGAAACCGACTTTTAAAGGTGGTGTTTACAAACGAAACCACGAAGGAGGACATTCTCAAAAGGAAGAGTCGTCTGCAGCATATGGAGGGATACAAAAAAGTATTCCTGCAGAGGGACAGGACGAAGGAGGAGAGAGCCAGGGCAGCAGAGGCAAGAAGAAAGCGCAGGGAGAGAGGAGCAAACCAGGAAATCACAGCACTCAACACAACAGTCCCAGAGACAAGAGGAGAACCCAAAACCAGCATCCCAGCAACACCAGAGGGGAGGGCAACACCACCACCCCCCCTCTGCATAGAAACCCTCCCTTCCCCTCACCCTACCTGCCATCCCCCCCCCACCCCATTCTGACCCTGACACCCCTTCTCCATTCCCATCATGTCCCCCCTCCCACCTTTTTCCTCCTGTCCCCCCTCCCCCTTCATCCCATACCCCTCCCTATCCCTCCTCCCCCCTTACCCCATATTCTCCATGTCCCCCCTACCTCCTTAACCCACACCCTACCTGTCCCCCCTTCCCTTAAACCCCCCACCTCCCACCCCAAAATCCTCTGAGACCCTGCAAACCACCTCACAGATTATCTCACCCACGGAACAGCTTCCCACACCAGCAGAATGCTTGCCAAGAAAGGGACATGAAAATGAACAGAAGAAAGTGAGCTTCAAGGCGATGTACACTAACATAGATGAGATTTCAAATAAAACAAGTGAACTTGGAGAATGGGCACTAGAAGAAAACCCAGACATAATAGTACTCACAGAAACAAAGTTAACGAAAATCATAACAAACGCAGTGTTTTCTCAGGGCTACTATGTAGTGAGGAAAGAGAGAGAAGGGAGAGGAGGAGGTGGTGTAGCTCTGCTACTAAGAGAAGGTTGGAGTTTCGAAGAGATGGTAATTCAGAACTGTGAAGGTTTCAGTGACTACATTTCAGGCACCATAGCAACTGGAGGACAGAAAATTATTATAGTAGTCATATATAACCCCCCTACCGAATGACAGAAGACCCAGACAGGAATATGATAGAAACAACTAGGCCACCATCAATATAATAGAGAGAGCAGTTTCTGTGGCTAGCAGGAACGGATCCAGACTTCTAATCATGGGAGACTTCAACCATGGGAAGATAGATTGGGGGAACAGAGACCCACATGGAGGCCCAGACACATGGAGAGCTAAGCTGCTGGATGTGGCAACAAGAAACTTTCTAAGTCAACCGGTCAAGGGACCGACAAGAATGAGAGGAGGGGATGAACTAGCCTTGCTTGATCTGATATTTACCCTAAATGAGTCGGATATAAGGGAAGTTAAGTTGGAAGCCCCCTTGGGAATGAGTGATCATAGTGTATTGAGCTTTGAGTACCTGGTTGAGCTGGGAATTATCACCCCCAAAAAAGAACTGGGAACCAGAGGGCTGGCGTACCGAAAGGGAAACTATGAGGAAATGAATAAATTCCTATGGGATATACATTGGGACACAGAACTCGGAACCAAGTCCGCACAAGACATGATAGACTATGTCACCCAAAAATGTCAGGAGGCTGTAAGCAGGTTTGTCCCAGCCCGACAGGAAAAAACAGAGAAGCAAAGGAAGAATCCGTGGTTTAATAAGGAATGTATGAAAGCAAAGGAGCTGAACAAAAGGGCATGGAGGAACTTCCGTAATAACAGAACACCAGAAAGTAGAGTGAGATACCAGAGAACCAGGAACGAGTATGTCAGTGTGAGAAGAGCAGCTGAGAAAAGGTATGAAAATGATATAGCTAATAAAGCCAAGACCGAACCAAAGCTATTACACAGTCACATCAGGAGGAAGACAACAGTGAAGGAACAGGTGATGAAACTTAGGGTGAGCGAGGACAGGTACACAGAGAATGACAAAGAGGTGTGTGAAGAACTCAACAAAGGTTCCAGGAGGTCTTTACAATAGAAGAGGGAGAAGTCGCGGCGCTAGGAGAGGTGGCAGCAAACCACGTGACCTTGGATAGGTTCGAAATTACAAGAGATGAGGTTAAGAAGCACCTATTGGAGCTGGATGTGAGAAGCTGTTGGGCCGGACAGAATCTCACCATGGGTATTGAAAGAGTGTACAGGAGCACTTTGCTTGCCACTCTCCATAGTGTATAGTAGGTCACTGGAAACGGGAGATCTACCAGAAATATGGAAGACTGCTAATGTAGTACCAATATACAAAAAGGGTGACAGACAAGAGGCACTGAACTACAGGCAAGTGTCCTTAACTTGTATATCATGCAAGGTGATGGAGAAGATAGTGAGAAAAAACCTAGTAACACATCTGGAGAGAAGAGACTTTGTGAAAACCCATCAACATGGGTTCAGGGAGGGTAAATCTTGCCTTACAGGATTGATAGAATTCTACGATCAGGTGACAAATATTAAGCAAGAAAGAGAAGGATGGGCGGACTGCATTTTTTTGGACTGTCGGAAAGCCTTTGACACAGTACCCCATAAAAGGTTGATGCATAAGCTGGAGAAACAGGCAGGAGTAACTGGTAGCGCGCTCCAGTGGATAAGGGAGTACCTAAGCAATTGGAAGCAGAGAGTTACAGTGAGAAGTGAGACCTCTGAATGGCGTGAAGTCACCAGTGGAGTCCCACAGGGCTCTGTTCTTGGGCCTATCCTTTTTCTGATATACGTAAAAGATGTCCCAGAGGGTAAAAACTCATTCCTCTCAATGTTTACTGAAGACGCCAAAATTATGAGAAGGACTAAGACAGAGGAGGACAGCTTGAGGCTTCAAGAAGACCTGGACAAGCTGCAGGAATGGTCAAACAAATGGCTGTTAGAGTTTAACCCAAGCAAATGTAATGTAATGAAGATAGGGGTTGGAAGCAGGAGACCAGATACTAGGCATCATTTGGGAGATGAAATACTTCAAGAGTCAGAGAGAAAGACCAGGGGTTGATATCATGCCAGACCTGTCCCCTGAAGCTCATATCAAGAGGATAACATCAGCAGCATATGCCAGGTGGCTAACATAAGAACGGCCTTTAGAAACTTGAGTAAGGAATCTTTCAGAACATTACATACCACATATGTCAGACCAATCCTGGCGTATGCGGCTCCAGCATGGAGTCCATATCTAGTCAAGCATAACACTAAACTGGAAAAGGTTCGAAGGTTTGCCACCAGACTAGTACCCGAGCTGAGAGGTATGAACTGCGAGGAGAGACTACGGGAATTAAACCTCACTTCGTTGGAAAACAGAAGAGTTAGGGGGACATGATCACCACATTCAAGATTCTCAAGGGTATCGACAGGGTTGATAAAAACAGGTTATTTAACACAAGGGGCACACGCACTAGGGGACACAGGTGGAAACTGAGTGCCCAAATGAGCCACAGAGATATTAGAAAGAACTTTTTAGTGTCAGAGTGGTTGACAAATGGAATGCATTAGGAAGTGATGTGGTGGAGGCTGACCCCATACACAGTTTCAAGTGTAGTTATGATAGAGCCCAATAGGCTCAGGATCCTGTACACCAGTTGATTGACGGTTGGGAGGCGGGACCAAAGAGCCAGAGCTCAACCCCCGCAAGCACAACTAGGTGAGTACAGTCTTCTAGGCTTCCAGCGACACAGACTGTGCTACACAGTCTTCCTGGCGTCCAGCGACACAGACTGTGCTACACAGTCTTCCTGGCTTCCAGCGACGCAGACTGTGCTACACAGTCTTCCTGGCTTCCAGAGATACAGACTGTGTTAGGCTTTGCTCCTTCTTCTAACAGTGACTTACGATAATGTCTAACCTCCTCATTCTAACTTAAGTCATGCCATTCACAGATCATCCTGGAGCGGTAACTGCATCAAGTCACTCAAAACATTAATGATGCCATTCATTCTTATGTGTCTACTGTCTTGGTTTAGGTGTCTGTGAGGGTGCAGGAGAGTGAGGAGTACCAGATCTTGGAGGAGGCGACTGAGCAGATTGTCCTCGGGAAGCGTAGCTCTTGTGTCCCGGCACAGGACAAAGTCGTTCACATAGTGAGGATCAAACCCCTGGTGATCGGAGAAGTCAACATTAGCGTAGCTGCCTTCGTCGACCATGAGTACTCTCAGCCCTGCGGCTCCGGAGATTCATCCATCAACAGAAGGTCAGCAAAATATTCCTTCTTTCCTCACTACTCATCAGCATTCAAGTCATGATGAGGATTATAATAATAATAATAATAATAATAATAATAATAATAATAATAATAATAATAATAATAATAATAATGATAATACACAAGTAAATAATCTTTATGTGATAATATCTATGATAAAATCAATTTGAGCAATGCCGCAGAGTGATGAACTCCATTACCTTGCCTGAGTGCATAGGGATTATCCTTTGCCCCTGCCTGAGTGCATGGCAGATTATCCATAGGTAATGGATAATCCGCATGCATTCTGGCTGGGGAGATGAGGCTGCAGAGTTGGGAGCTTCATGCTCTCCTCTGCAGGCTGAAGTTCTGTTCTTTGGTCACTGGTGGGCGGTTTGTTCGGTTGTTTTCTACTTCTCTGGCCAAGAATGATTCAGGTGGTTCCCGGAGGGGTCTCGAGATGACTGATGCCTGGCAGGTCTGCGTGCTCCCGGTTCTGCCTCGTGGGTGCTATGTTGGCTGACCCCACTCCCTGGGTACCCCGTTCCTTGTGTCAGGGAAGCTAAGCAGCTTGTGGTCTGCCCTCAGGCCTCTGATATTCGTAAATATGCAGCTTTGGCTGCAGTTTTTTTTTTCAAAAATGTCGAGGATTTTGGGGCTTAGAGGTTTACATGGTTTAACCGGGTCTTGTGGGCCCGACACAGTGGGCTTAGTATCCAAGAACAGAGCTAATTCAACACCGAATCAACGTTTAATTTACATTGATAATGCTGATGCATCGTCGAACCCGCACCACTCTTGGATTTTGTGCTCACTGGAGATTTGGTGAAAGTTCCTGGTCCCAGTAGGTCTTGTTTGACCTAAGACCTGCCGTTTCTCCTCATCCTCCCTGATTAGTCCCTTGTTTGCCTTCTGCTCTTTAGTTAGCTTCAAGAAGCCATGAAGCGGCTCCTCCCACAAAACTATCATTGAAAATAATGAAACACCTCGTTCTGGTGGCTCCCAGACTCCATCCCTACCAGGTTAGTTAGTTCCTTGTACATCACTCCGAACTGACCTGCAACAGGCTCTTGGCAGGGGCTTCGAGCCGATTGGTGCCGGCCATAAGTATTAACGGGCGTGAGCTAGTTTTGAGTGAACAAATTGTTTGGAATGAATAGTTTGGCAGGTTTGATGCTTCATTTCCCATGAACTCGGCAGTTGTCTATCAAGTTTGACTGACTTTCTGGATGGATTCCTCAGTGAGGATGTTGACAAGTCACCTGCTTCTTGCACCTCATTCAAGAGGCCAGGTTCTGGCTTTGATCTCCATATAACATCTGATTTTTCTATCTACTCTGTGATTGTGAAAAAGTAAAGCAAAGTAAGGAAGAAAGGAGGGGATAAGGTTGGATAACATGGATAAAGTTGAGGGGGGAACTAACGTAGAGAGAAGCAAGTGGGGATAGAAAACGGGGAGCGAACTGGAAGAGTGGAGGTAGGAGGAATGAAGGAAGTAGGAGGGGGAAGGAAGGAGGGATAAGAAAGAGTAGGGAGAGTAGACAAGACTGTTATTCTGTTATACTATCTATGATGTTATACTATACTGATATTCTAAGATGTTCTGATGTTTGCTGCCACCACCTGTCATTGAAACTAAATATAAATTCCACTTAAACAATGTGACAGGAGTACTGTTTAATTTATCACTTTCTAAATAAATTCCTAAGTAAACCCGACTGGTTAAGTGAGGCGAGGTGGCGCGCGAGCTCCTCTCATCAAGCCACACCTTCCCTCACTCACCTCACGGTGCCCTCACTCTCGTTCCTACCTTGTTCATCTCGTTATTTCTCTAGTCTTAACTCTTACTTGAGGGGACATTGGTTCAAAGAGAGGACTGAACAAAAGTCAAGCTTGTTATTCTACACATAGACATTTATCGAATCAAATTATTTAAAATTATTCACCACCCACTCCATGCACGCCCACACCATACATAGCTAAATGGTTCAGACTCTACTAGCTTGTCACCACTAAGACACACTTCTGGTTTAAGACAATGCATAACTGAATTCTTACCTCACTAACAAGTTCACCCAGGGGTGGGTGATGGCTAATCACCAGCCCGGATGGAGGAGCTGTTTGGATGTACTCACCCTTGCAAAGGTTCCACTCTCACTGCTCAACCACCTCGCTGGCAGAGCCAGGGGCGGGTACTCTCGCAAGCCAGAACATGGCTTCTTTGTTGAAAGTACTGCCGTCAACAAAGCTGAGCAGGCTCACCTCACCAACTACCACCTCGCTCTCGACTAACATGCACACACGTATACACTCACACACAATTACAACTCACAATTATACGTGAAAGAGTGCAAAATACTTGCACTGTTACATAAGTGCAAAATACTTGCACTGTTACATCCAGCAGGCCAAAGACCACTTGGGCTCCAACAGAAAAGAGAAATTTCATTACATTTAGCACTTTTTTCTAGATTTTTATCCCTTTTTTGCAACAAGAAACTCGTAAAAGATAAAATAGAAAATTTTAAGAATAGTGAATAAGGGTAAACCAGAACCTAGAGATTAGCACACTCCAAGAGATACACTTAATTGCTTAATTCATCCAATACAATCATAATAACTTTGTAATAGTTCTTCATAAACTAGCTAAACAGTATGCTAGTATAAATAGAACGAGATGGTTTAAATACTTTCCTATAATCGTTTTCAGAGACTCACTGATAAAACCCATCACAGTGGAGGCCGAGGGGTTCCTGAGAGAGAAGACCTGGAGCAAGTACATCTGCTCTAAAGGTAAGGATTCACCATCATTGTTGTGTAGCCGTGTACCACCCTCAGTCATCAGTGTGACTGTCACCCTCAGTGATCAGTGTGACTGTCACCCTCAGTGATCACTGTGACTGTCACCCTCAGTGATCAGTGTGACTCTCACCCTCAGTGATCAGTGTGACTGTCACCCTCAGTGATCAGTGTGACTGTCACCCTCAGTGATCAGTGTGACTGTCACCCTCAGTGATCAGTGTGTCTGTCACCCTCAGTGATAAGTGTGACTGTCACCCTCAGTGATCAGTGTGACTGTCACCATCAGTGATCAGTGTGACTGTCACCCTCTGTGATCAGTGTGACTGTCACCCTCAGTGATCAGTGTGACTGTCACCCTCAGTGATCAGTGTGTCTGTCACCCTCAGTGATCAGTGTGACTGTCACCCTCAGTGATCAGTGTGACTGTCACCCTCGACGGCTCTGTAGAAGAAGGTGGACGATGTACCGGATGTGCATGTAGCATATTTGAACAATCTTCTCTCGTACATACAGCAATGAAGCGCGTCAATGACTGGGCAAGTACAACTCAACCCGAACTTGCAGGCATATAACTTGCCACTGAATTTTGAAAAGACAAAGGCAGTGGACTTATGTACTGTGACTCGCAGAGTGCACTCCTGGCATTGAACGCACACAGTAGTGACACCCAGAAAATAGTCAGTGATATTCGAATGAATGTTTTAGCTGCCAAAGAAAACAGATTTGAGATTAAATTCCTATGGATACCATCACATGTTGGCATCTCAAGGCATGACACTGTTGATATGCTTGCTAAGACAGCCTGCAGAAAACCAGTGGTAGAAATTGATATGGGTGTTTCATTAGCAGTGACAAAGAGAATACTTAAACAAATATCTAATGAAAATCTCACCGACCTAACAAATTCTCAAAGACCTGAAAGTTGTAGCATTAAATATTATGATAGATATCGTGAGGAGACATTCACATATGGGACTAATAGAACAAGAACCCGGCAATGTGATGTTATAGTGGCCAGAATACGCCTGGGATATAGACGTATCTGGCAGCTTTCTCAAAACCCAAATGTCGAGTACACAATGTGTCAACTTTGTGAAAGAGAAAACAAGAACTCTCTCGAACATTATATTGTAGAATGTTCCATACTGACTGACTTTCGCCCTCCTGGGCTAAGGTATGCTGAACTCTGTAATTACTATATGAGTACTGGAACACTTGATATATTGGACTTGTATCCAATATTGATCATGCAATATATCAATCATACAATGTATATATATGATGTAACTATATAACCTGAGCTTGTAAAAGCACCTTCATCACCTTCAGTGATTAAGTGCTTAATTGCAGACTAGTTTCTTTATCAGCTTCCTGACCCTGTCAGAGTAAATGAGACAAATGTATGTGAATGCATGTGTGTGTGTGTATATATGTACTCACCTAGTTGTACTCACCTAGTTGTGTTTGCGGGGGTTGAGCTCTGGCTCTTTGGTCCCGCCTCTCAACCGTCAATCAACAGGTGTACAGATTCCTGAGCCTATCGGGCTCTGTCATATCTACACTTGAAACTGTGTATGGAGTGAGCCTCCACCACATCACCCCCTAATGCATTCCATTTGTCAACCACTCTGACACTAAAAAAGTTCTTTCTAATATCTCTGTGGCTCATTTGGGAACTCAGTTTCCACCTGTGTCCCCTTGTGCGTGTTCCCCTTGTGTTAAATAGACTGTCTTTATCTACCCTATCAATCCCCTTTAGAATCTTGAATGTGGTGATCATGTCGCCCCTAACTCTTCTGTCTTCCAGCGAAGTGAGGTTTAATTCCCGTAGTCTCTCCTCGTAGCTCATACCTCTCAGCTCGGGTACTAGTCTGGTGGCAAACCTTTGAACCTTTTCCAGTTTAGTCTTATCCTTGACTAGATATGGACTCCATGCTGGGGCTGCATACTCCAGGATTGGCCTGACATATGTGGTATACAAAGTTCTGAATGATTCTTTACACAAGTTTCTGAATGCCGTTCGTATGTTGGCCAGCCTGGCATATGCCGCTGATGTTATCCGCTTGATATGTGCTGCAGGAGACAGGTCTGGCGTGATATCAACCCCCAAGTCTTTTTCCTTCTCTGACTCCTGAAGAATTTCCTCTCCCAGATGATACCTTGTATCTGGCCTCCTGCTCCCTACACCTATCTTCATTACATTACATTTGGTTGGGTTAAACTCTAACAACCATTTGTTCGACCATTCCTTCAGCTTGTCTAGGTCTTCTTGAAGCCTCAAACAGTCCTCTTCTGTTTTAATCCTTCTCATAATTTTAGCATCGTCCGCAAACATTGAGAGAAATGAATCGATACCCTCCGGGAGATCATTTACATATATCAGAAACAAGATAGGACCGAGTACAGAGCCCTGTGGGACTCCACTGGTGACTTCACGCCAATCGGAGGTCTCACCCCTCACCGTAACTCTCTGCTTCCTATTGCTTAGATACTCCCTTATCCACTGGAGCACCTTACCAGCTACACCTGCCTGTCTCTCCAGCTTATGTACCAGCCTCTTATGCGGTACTGTGTCAAAGGCTTTCCGACAATCCAAGAAAATGCAGTCCGCCCAGCCCTCTCTTTCTTGCTTAATCTGTGTCACCTGATCGTAGAATTCTATCAAGCCTGTAAGGCAAGATTTACCCTCCCTGAATCCATGTTGGCGATTTGTCACGAAGTCCCTTCTCTCCAGATGTGTTACCAGGTTTTTTCTCACGATCTTCTCCATCACCTTGCATGGTATACAAGTCAAGGACACTGGCCTGTAGTTCAGTGCCTCTTGTCTGTCGCCCTTTTTGTATATTGGGACCACATTCGCCGTCTTCCATATTTCTGGTAGGTCTCCCGTCTCTAGTGATTTACTATACACTATGGAGAGTGGCAAGCAAAGTGCCTCTGCACACTCTTTCAGTACCCATGGTGAGATCCCATCTGGACCAACCGCCTTTCTAACATCCAGATCCAGCAGGTGTCTCTTGACCTCCTCTCTCGTAATTTCGAACTCCTCCAAGGCCGCCTGGTTTACCTCCCTTTCTCCTAGCACAGTGACCTCACCCTGTTCTATTGTGAAGACCTCCTGGAACCTCTTGTTGAGTTCCTCACACACCTCTCTGTCATTCTCTGTATACCTGTCCTCGCCTGTTCTAAGTTTCAATACCTGTTCTTTCACTGTTGTTTTCCTTCTGATGTGACTGTGGAGTAGCTTTGGTTCGGTCTTGGCTTTGTTTGCTATATCATTTTCAAAATTTTTCTCTGCTTCTCTTCTCACCCTGACGTACTCATTCCTGGTTCTCTGGTATCTCTCCCTGCTTTCTGGTGTTCTGTTATTCCGGAAGTTCCTCCACGCCTTTTTGTTCAGTTTCTTCGCTTCCATACATGCCCTATTATACCATGGATTCTTCTGTTGCTTCTCGGATTTCTCCCTTTGGGCCGGGATGAACCTGTTTACTGCCTCCTGACACTTTTGGGTAACATAGTCCATCATACCCTGTACAGACTTGTCTCTGAGGTCTGTGTCCCAAGGTATTTCACTTAGGAAACTTCTCATCTGTTCATAATTCCCCTTTCGGTATGCCAGCCTTTTGATTCCTAGTTCTTTTTGGGGGGAGATAAGTCCTAGCTCTACCAGGTACTCAAAGTTCAATACACTGTGGTCACTCATTCCCAAGGGCGCTTCCATCTTAACTTCCCTTATATCCCATTCATTTAGGGTAAATATCAAATCAAGCATTGCTGGTTCATCTTCTCTCATTCTTGTTGGCTCTTTGGTATGCTGGCTTAGAAAGTTTCTTGTTGCCACGTCCAGCAGCTTAGCTCTCCATGTTTCTGGTCCTCCATGCGGGTCTCTGTTCTTCCAATCTATCTTCCCATGGTTGAAGTCTCCCATAATTAGTAGTCCAGATCCATTCCTGCTAGCAACAGAAGCTGCTCTTTCTATTATGTTAATGGTGGCCATGTTGTTTCTATCATATTCCTGTCTAGGTCTTCTGTCATTTGGTGGTGGATTATATATGACTGCGACTATAATTTTTTTCCCTCCATTTGTTACAGTACCTGCTATGTAGTCACTGAAACCTTCACAGCCCTGAATGTATGTATATGTGTGTGTGTATGTATATGTATGGGTATAAAGTATATATGGAAGCTGATCAGAATTACATTTCACCTTTGGGCATGTACATTAATGACACTATGTACAAGACACATCAAACACTTTATGTAGGGCATACGTAAATCTGTGTATCTATGTATTTACGTATGTAGGTTAGCTTAGCATTTTAAAAAGCACCGAATCACCTTCTGTGGTTGAGTGTTCAATAAACCCTTGAACTATATGTTTAACACTTCTCTAACCCTGTCCATGGAGGATAGAAGAAAATGTATATATGCTGTTAATGCATTGTAAATGTGTGGCCACGTCTGTGGTAGAAAAAAACCCTCAGTGATCAGTGTGACTGTCACCCTCAGTGATCAGTGTGACTGTCACCCTCAGTGATCAGTGTGACTGTCACCCTCAGTGATCAGTGTGATTGTCACCCTCAGTGATCAGTGTGACTGTCACCCTCAGTGATCAGTGTGACTGTCACCCTCAGTGATCAGTGTGACTGTCACCCTCAGTGATCAGTGTGACTGTCACCCTCAGTGATCAGTGTGACTGTCACCCTCAGTGATCAGTGTGACTGTCACCCTCAGTGATCAGTGGGACTGTCAACACTCGGCTCGTTACTTAAGCTCTAGGCCCAACTCTACATTGGTGCTTCACGCGGCTAACGACCAGATCATTTTGCATGATCATATGCCATCAGTCCCATCTCTCTCTTACACTAGACTCCTTGAGATGTTTGGTGATATTGACCTTGTCATTATACTGATAACGATAATTAATAATAATAAACAGATAAATCACACTAATGTGATATATATCAGAGACTGGAGCTGTTTAGTGACTGGTGACCAAGGCGCTGCCAGCCGCTTACTCCACCGCGGTACAGTGGTAAGGTCAGGCGTCGGCAGCTCACAGGCAAGGAAAAGGTGGTAGAAGAAGAATGCTTGAACAATGGGTAGAAGAAGGATGCCTAAATAGGGTACTGGAGAGAGGGGGAGATTGGAAAAGGTGTACAGGAGAGAAGGGGGGATCAACGGGGAGAAAGTTTGACATGGGAGGAGATGGGAAGAAAAGACGGGATAGGGGAAGCAAGATGAGAACGGGAAGATTCGGAGATAGGGGCGAGGGAGACCCGAGCACAGCCGGGTATCCTCCTTTAGTATATCTGTAAAAGAGAATGTCTGCTTGTTAGTCTATCTTCGGTTGGAGGCGATGGTTGTAATTAGCCTTATTCAACTTTCCATGGTGAATTGTTATTGTATGGTAATCGTCAAAGGTGGATGCATTCGACCCCTCATGCCCCTCTTTAAGTTGGATTGGCTCCTATTGCTACAAAGACCGACTCTAAGGACAATCAAACCAATATTATTAATTTCATAGTTTGCTCACAAGCAGATTTCTCGGCTGTTACTGGATGGAGGGAGGTAAGATGGGAATGACAGAGAATTAGGGAGTTGGAGTGAGGAGGAGGGGTTGAGGGGGGGGGGAGAGACCCGGACATCGCTGGGTACCCCATCTAGAGTTATATATGCTGTCCTCACACTGCTCTACCAAAATTTTGTTCCAGTGCTAGCCATTATTTTTGTATTAGAAATGACCTACACAAGACTTGTTTTAGGAAATACTCATTGTATATTGTTTAGATATTTGGTGAAGTATATTTGTTGTTGTTGCAGACTTTGAGACTGGCGAGGACTCGCTGGAGGCGTGGGAGCTGGAGACCCCACAGGTCATGGTGGAGGGGTCAGAGCGAGGCTGGGTCACGGCCGTCGGTGACCTCATCGCTCTCACACTCGAGGTACTCACTCACTCACTCACTCATGTTCTCTGTGATAGTTATGTGTAAACCTTAAACCATAGGGACTATCTTGTTGAGAGATCAGTGTAACACGGTGAGCAATATCCCCCCATATGTTGGTTACATACTAACATGCATCAGAGTAAACATTAGTGCAGCTCAATACCATTGTCAGGTAAGATATTCTGGGCTCTCATATCACCTGTTTGGGCATCATGATATCTTTATATACACTAATTGATTAAAATAAAAAATTATATGTCTTATCGACTTTCATGCTGGATACTATAGAACAATTAATGCTCCATTTTCTATTTTTAGAAAATTTTGTGGTGTCCTTTCTTTGAAGTTAAGTAAATTAATGAAACAATTATTTTTCAAATATTTAGAACTATAATTCAATCTCCGTTTAAATATCATCTTATATAGTTCTTACAGTAGTCATTTTAAATATAATTTTCCTTCTGATTTAACATCACAAGAAATTATTACACTGTAATTTCTTGTGAAGTGAAAGAGACTTGCTGATGACACTAATAATAAAGTGTTGCATGCACTTTACATACACCGTGTTGCATGCATACAACGGTGGATGCTTGGTGCATGTGCAACGGCTTCTTAACACATTATAACCCAGAATATTTCCATAATTCCTTGAAGAATTTGGGGAGCCTGATCCGGATGCCGTACGGGTGTGGGGAGCAGAACATGCTCAACTTCGTGCCCAACATCTTCATCATGCAGTACCTGAAGGCCTCCAACCAGACCACCCCGGAGACCACCAGGAGGCTCCTCACCTACATGAAGACCGGTAACCTCATTATTATCTCTATCTATGTAAGGACAGTTAGCCAATATTTCTGGCTATGGTCGGTCTGAGGTCTGACAACGTGGGTGATGACTGGTCAGTACCTGCTGTCCCTCAAGCTAAGTAATGTTGTTGTTGTTTTAGATTCAGCTACTCGGAACAAAAGTTCCAAGCAGCACGGACTATGGTGAGCCCATATTAGTCATCAAAACTACGGCCCACAATGGTTCCTGGACGTGCCCATGTTTATAACCTGAGTTAATGCTAAACGCGTTAGTTTACTGTGAACAAGTGTGGGCCGGAGTTTACATGTGCTTCAGAACAACTCTGGCTGCCTCGTCAGCAAACTCTAACAATGTGGTATACGTCTCTTATTGATATCGTCGTCAGGCAGAGAGCCCGTACTTGGGTTTATTCCAGGTCCCCCGTAGTCAACTATAGCTAACCCTGGTGGCTCTACTACACTTTAGAAACTCTCGAGTACCTATTTACTGCTAGGTGAGTACCTACTTACTGCTAGGTGAGTATCTATTTACTGCTAGGTGAGTATCTATTTACTGCTAGGTGAGTACCTAATTACTGCTAGATGAGTATCTATTTACCCTAGGTGAGTACCTATTTACTGCTAGGTGAGTACCTAATTACTGCTAGGTGAGTATCTATTTACTGCTAGGTGACTATCTATTTAATGCTAGGTGAGTGGATTTAGGTGGATTTACACCTATTTACTGCTACTTGATTACCTATTTACCGCTAGGTAAACATCGTGCGCAGGGAAAAAATGTCCAACCGTTTCTGTCCGACCTAGAGAATAAATCCCGAGGTTATTAACCAAATACGTAGACCACTGTGCTAACAATAAGCATTTGAAACTACACGAACCAAACTAAGGAAGGGAATTATCAGGAGATAGCGCCAAGTCATCACGACTATATAGCACTTGGAAGGGGTCAGGATAAGGATTTGGAATGGGACGGGGGAAAGGAATGGTGCCCAACCAATTGGACAGTTGGGGATTGAACGCCGACCTGCATGAAGCGAGAACGTCACTCTACCGTCCAGCCCAAGTGGTTGGGTACCAAACTAAGGAGGTATATGCTAATTATCACAATGATTATAATTGATAAAATACCTTTAAAACGCCGAAATTTGTACTCTACTGTCGATGGCATCCAGAGTGTGGAACACCGCGGGGACCAGATGCCGGGTTACCACTTGATTGGTATCTGGCTGGCTCACCATTACAGCTGGCTCATTGTTACAGCTGGCTCAGTTAGAGCTGGCTCAACGTTACAGCTGGCTCGACGTTACAGATGGCTCAGTTAGAGCTGGCTCAACCTTACAGTTGGCTCACCGTTGCAGCTGGCTCAGTTACAGCTGGCTCACCGTTGCAGCTTGCTCACCGTTACAGCTGGTAGGCAGTGGCAGCTGTAACGGTGGCAGCTGGCTCATCGTTACTGGAAATTATAATAGAGTGTGGAAGTAGGCTACAAGGCAGACACAGCTTCAGAAGAGGAATTTCAAGATTTACATATCGTGAAAAATATGGTGAAGTCCAAGCTCTTATAATGGTAGATTTTAATCACTACACAATGGATTTTGGGTGAATCCAAAATCACAAGCCGAAGAGGAACAATTTCTTGGCCTGGTACAAGACTCATATTTTTTATTCAGCACGTGGTAGAGCCCACACGAGGCAACAACATTCTGGACCTTGTGCTAACACCAGAGGAGGTCGTGGTCGATCAAACTCAGCAAGAGGAGAAGCTCGCCCCGTAATATTCTTAGATAGAACGCAATTATAGAAACCCATATAAAGGTCTGGAACGATGACATTCTAGACTGCTTTCGAGGAGTTCCTGTATGATGCAGTTCCTGTATCACAGAATGATACAGAAACTGCAAAATATCTCTTGGTAGTCAGAGACGTGGAAGCTTCGTGGGGAAATTTAAAAAAATTAACACTGAGCTTGGATCTGAGTGAGTACCAAGAAGGAAAAGTAAAAGGAGGAGGTGGATGACGGGTTGTCACCAGTGCTATAACAGCAAGGCAAAACCTCTGAAAGAATTAAGAGTCCACCAGGAGGCACACGGGTTGACACATATAGAAGGTCATTTATTTCTCTGCTCAGGGCACAAGAACAGGTAAAAGGAACTACGAAAGAAAACTTGCTCAAAATATAATTAAAGGTCCAAAGTATATTTATGCCCACCAGAGAAGTAGAATAAAGACAAAAGACTCGATAGGACCCTTTGAAGATAAGTCCAACCAAATTTCAATTAATGATAAAAAGGCAGCCAACGTATATGAATACTTTACATCAGTGTTCACACTAGAAAGATTAGACAATTTAAAAAATATAAACAGATGTTTTAAGCAGAGGAAGAAAATGAATTAAGCAATATTCCCATAACGTGCAAAACAATCAGGAAGACCGTCGAAATACCCGTCGAAGTCCTGGGAAAATACTGGTATGGAAACATGTTTGTTGATTTGTGTTACAAATTTCGGGATACCGTAACAGACGTGTAGATCACTTAATTGTTTCTAGTGCAGGTGAGACATGTATATGGCTATTGGCTTTCTGTTGTTTCTTTAATTTTTATGCTTTTGTTATAAGAGCGTGTTGTAGCGACTAGTTAATGTATTAGTTGGCGATAATTACATTAGTGGCTGCCTGCAGGGTACCAACGGGAGCTCCTCTACCGTAGAGGTGACGGCTCCTTCAGCGCCTTCGGCAACGCTGACGACTCCGGCTCCACCTGGTTGTCGGCCTTCGTCCTCAAGTCCTTTAGCCAGGCCCAACAGTTTATTGTGGTGAGTGGACCTCCTCTTGCTGTGTTTTACATTACTCTACACTCAAGCATTCATTCTAAGCCAATTGTTTCACGCCAAGCTAACTTGAACTTCCTAGTGTAAATGGCGGTCAACAGACGGAGCCCAGCAGACGGAGCCCAACAGACAGAGCCCAACAGACGGAGCCCAACAGACGGAGCCCAACAAACGGAGCCCAACAGAGGGAGCCCAACAGACAGATCCCAACAGGCGGATCCCAACAGACGGAGCACAACAGACGGAGCACAATAGACGGAGCACAACAGACGAATCACAACAGATGGAGCCCAACAGACGGATCCCAACAGACGAATCCCAACAGACGGAGCCCAACAGACGGAGTCCAACAGACGGATCCCAAGAGACGGAGCCCAACAGACGGAGTCCAGCAGACTGATCCCAATAGACGGAGCACAACTGACGGATCCCAACAGACGGAGCCCAACAGACGGAGTCCAACAGACGGATCCCAACAGACGGAGCACAACTGACGAATCCCAACAGACGGAGCCCAACAGACGAGTCCAACAGACGGATCCTACAGATGCATCCCAACAGACGGATCCCAACAGACGGAGCCCAACAGACGGAGTCCAACAGACGGAGTCCAACAGACGGAGTCCAACAGACGGAGCCCAACAGACGGAGCCCAACTGACGGAGCCCAACAGACGGATCCCAACAGACGGAGCACAACAGACGGAGCCCAACAGACGGAGCCCAACAGATGCAGCCCAACAGACGGAGCCCAACTGACGGAGCCCAACAGACGGAGCCCAACAGACGGAGCCCAACAGACGGAGCCCCAGGAGTTTGACTGTTTTGGGTGCAGTGGTGAAGTTTTGTACGTTCGACCACTGCTTCTATAAGTACTACACAATTGTTAATATCGGATTGTATTTCCACACCCTAAGCACCCTTAAGCGATGAGACCAATTCATCACTATTGACTGAACAATCAGTACAATAATCTAGCAATATCCTCATCACAAATGCGGCCACTGGGACAGGTAGACTGATCGTATTGCTCATGACGGCTGAGAAGGTTCTGAGGCAAGACTGATCTTTTGAAATGCTGGCAGTAGGTCACTAGGGACCTGTGTTGGTAACAATAATAAACATTTTATCTACTGAATGGATTTCCGGATTGCCAGATGTTTAGGTCGATAACCAGCCCACACACCTGATACCCAGCCCACACACCTGATACCCAGCCCACACACCTGATACCCAGCCCACACACCTGATACCCAGCTCACACACCTGATACCCAGCCCACACACCTGATACCCAGCCCACACACCTGATACCCAGCCCACACACCTGATACCCAGCCCACACACCTGATACCGAGTCCACAAACCTGATACCCAGCCCACACACCTGATACCCAGCCCACACACCCGATACCCAGCCCACACACCTAATACCCAGCCCACACACCTGATACCCAGCCCACACACCTGATACCCAGCCCACACACCTGATACCCAGCCCACACACCTGATACTCAGCCCACACACCTGATACCGAGTCCTCACACCTGATACCCAGCTCACACACCTGATACCCAGCCCACACAACTGATACCCAGCCCACACACCTGATACCCAGCTCACACACCTGATACCAAGCTCACACACCTGATACCCAGCCTACACACCTGATACCCAGTCAACACACCTGATACCAAGCCCACACACCTGACACCCAGCCCACAAACCTGATACCCAGCCCATACACCTGATACCCAGCCCACACACCTGATACCCAGCCCACACACCTGATACCCAGCCCACAAACCTGATACCCAGCCCACACACCTGATACCCAGCTCGCACACCTGATACCCAGCCCACACACCCGATACCCAGCCCACACACCTGATTCCCAGCCCACACACCTGATACCCAGCTCGCACACCTGATACCCAGCCCACAAACCTGATACCCAGCCCACACACCTGATACCCAGCCCACACACCTGATACCTAGCCCACACACTTGACACCCAGCCTACACACCTGATACCCAGCCCACACACCTGATACCCAGCCCACACACTTGATACCCAGCCCACACACCTGATACCCAGCCCACACACCTGATACCCAGCCCACACACCTGATGCCGAGTCCACAAACCTGATACCCAGCCCACACACCTGATACCCAGCCCACACACCCGATACCCAGCCCACACACCTAATACCCAGCCCACACACCTGATACCCAGCCCACACACCTGATACCTAGCCCACACACCTGATACCCAGCCCACACACCTGATACTCAGCCCACACACCTGATACCGAGTCCTCACACCTGATACCCAGCTCACACACCTGATACCCAGCCCACACACCTGATACCTAGCCCACACACCTGATACCCAGCCCACACACCTGATACCCAGCCCACACACCTGATACCCCGCCCACACACCTGATACCCAGCCCACACACCTGATACCCAGCCCACACACCTGATACCCAGCCCACACACCTGATACCCAGCTCACACACCTGATACCAAGCCCACACACCTGATACCCAGCCTACACACCTGATACCCAGTCCACACACCTGATACCAAGCCCACACACCTGACACCCAGCCCACAAACCTGATACCCAGCCCACACACCTGATACCCAGCCCACACACCTGATACCCAGCCCACACACCTGATACCCAGCCTACAAACCTGATACCCAGCCCACACACCTGATACTCAGCTCGCACACCTGATACCCAGCCCACACACCCGATACCCAGCCCACACACCTGATTCCCAGCCCACACACCTGATACCCAGCTCGCACACCTGATACCCAGCCCACAAACCTGATACCCAGCCCACACACCTGATACCCAGCTCGCACACCTGATACCCAGCCCACATACCTGATACCCAGCCCACACACCTGATACCCAGCCCACACACCTGATACCTAGCCCACACACTTGACACCCAGCCCACACACCTGATACCCAGCCCACACACCTGATACCCAGCCCACACCCCTGATACCCAGCCCACACACCTGATACCCAGTCCACCTCCCCTGATACCCAGCCCACACACCTGATACCCAGTCCACACCCCTGATACCCAGCGCACACACCTGATACCCAGTCCACACCCCCTGATACCCAGCCCACACACCTGACACCCAGCCCACACACCTGATACCCAGCCCACATATATAGAAATTATAAAACGACGACGTTTCGATCCGTCGTGGACCATCACACATAATGGTCCAGGACCGACCCATACATCAGGGATTTTTCATTTCCAAATGTTTGGGTTTGGTATTTTTTCCTGAGATGTAATTACTCAGCTGCTATGAGCTGTGGTAATACTATCAATTAAGCGCACAAACGCTGCTAATTGTCGTTGAAGCAAATAGCAATAACTTTCTTACTCCTGTTTTATTTGGTGTATACTGTATACTACTTCCTGAATCTGATTGTTGTTGGTAATTGCAGATTGACAAGAATGATTTGAACCAAACAAGCACTTGGCTTCAGTCTAATCAGAGAAAGGACGGTTGCTTCAACAACACTGGTAAAGTCTTCAGCAAGGCCATGAAAGTGAGTATTTTTCTCATGCATAACACCGATTGAAAGAGAATCATTTGGAGAAATGTGGGAATTTGAACCATCATTCTGGTGAGTCCCATACGCTCTAGAACGCTAGGTCACATCCTGCATTGTTATAAATTATTTTTTTTTGTAATATAACGCTATTGTAATTTCTTTGTTTATTGATTTAATGTTAAAAATAAAAAAAGGACGTTCAATAAATATACACCAGTATTATGAAGGAGACTTCAACAAGTTCCATATACATAATGCTGGAATAATGTGATCTGTTGTGGCATTACTCTTTCATGCCACACATGTCACACATGTGTGATATGTCACACGTTGAAGGCTAAAGTCTCATTTATGTGGGACTTAAATGAGGAAATTAAATGGACTGGAACTTAATAAATGATACTTTAAAATAAGAATGCAAAATAGATGAACTTATAATTCCTTAGCTTATACAAAGTCCTGCCAATCCTCTTGTCTTGGAATGCCATGTGGGCTTTACTTATTAACACCAGGATACTGATGGAAGAAACACAATGTACCTGTTGGCATTTAAAACACATCAGCATTGTAGTTTACAATGGATTAAATGATAAAACACAGTTCAGTGACTCTAAATACTGGTTCTCTTTTAGTATCAAAAGTTCTGAACACTACACAGTCTAACCTCGCTCTTAAACTGCATAGCCAATAACTGAGAGCATGTCTAGTAATTATAACAACTAGTTATATGATACAAGCAAGATATTATATGCAAATATGCAAGCACTTATGATAAATTAATGATAAATGTGATAGCAATTGATAATTTATACAGATGAATTATATATATATATATATATATATATATATATATATATATATATATATATATATATATATATATATATATATATATATATATATATATATATATATGTATATATATATTTATATATATATATATATATATATATATATATATATATATATATATATATATATATATATATATATATATATATATATATATATATATATATATATATATATATATAAAGTTTGTGAGGGTACCACCTCTGGTGCCAATGTGGGGACCCATAGCCTCGGAGAAGAAAATAAAAAGTATTCAGAGGAGACCTTGCGGTTTCTCACTGAACACTAATATTATCTTCTCCTACCACCCCCATTCTTTTGTATGTACACATATATATTTACTTTATTTGAACTTTGTTACAAAAATATATATATATATTTTATATATATATATATACTATATATATATACTATACTATACTATATTATATATATAAAATATTATATATATATATATACAGATATTTGTACATATATTCAGAACAAATTGTAAAGATTAAGATAGGTGCTCACTTGATTGCTTGATTTTTCCCCTCTACATAACGATTAACAATTTATATGGACATATTAAGGTCATAAGAGCATGCAATTTACCAATTTACACTCTACAAACACTTAATAACTGATGTTTGTAACTAATAATTATCCAGTTATTAACTGTAATTACTATAATAATAATAATAACTGTAATAACTAGTAATAACTTGTAAATAACTAGTTATAACTAATAATAACTAGTAAATACTAATAACTAGTAATAACTATTATAGTAATAACTATAATAACTAATGAATATCCAAATTGAGAACTGATGCCCAACTGACCAGTTGCCAGATTATCTCTCTCCTGATGAGATTAGCCACAGTATTTTAATGATATAACCGCATTGCTGCAGTGAATAGATACACGCTGTAGAGTTTTTATGAGGATTAAGCTATCCGTGGTATTGGTGAGCGGTCAACAGTCAACACATGCTGGGGGGTACCGCTCTCTACACTCGTATTTAGATGAATGTACCAGTAATTTGTTCTGATTTATAGTTCACCACCTCCCTGAGTGTCTTAGGGAGCTATTCTGGTGATTATTATATTGTTTGTGCGGTGTTAATCTTATTATAAAAGTCTCAAGCATCGTCACGTGTTCACTCTGTATGTAAACAATGGGTTCTGGGCCTCAAGGCGCTCGTGGACGCTTGCTCTCGGAGGTAGCTCCTCCCTCTCTCAAGTGATAGAGGCCAACATTGAATATGGATTAATAATTGTTAATGTCTAGACAGATTATTGAGAGCAATCGGGATTGAAAGATGAATATGTATTGGATCTAATGATTATAGATAGTACTAGTAGTACAGATTGATTCTTTATTTAGAACTTGAAAATACATCACCGGAAGCCCAAAACATGTTGCAATGGTATTTCAATTAAGACAGCTTTTTATTGAACCTTATAGATCCTTGAAGATACACGAACAAAGTCACGTAGGCATCCATAAGCCTAATGGTGGACGTGACCGTTGTGGTATTGTCGTGTAGGATCTAATAGATGATTTTGATATAATTCTGATGTAGGATTCAGATGTATGATATAGAAATAATTATTCTGATGTACTTCATTTCTATGATTATAATAATGATGTAGTTGGCGGAAATTTTCCACACACTGAATGTTTACATACACAATAATCATTTGAAGCACCTTTTTTCCGATCACATGTCTCAGCAAATCTCTCCAGAGATTTTTCCCTCTGGTTTGACGTTCTGGACTCTTCATGCGTGGAGTTTCTTACTCTGATCTTTCGCCATCTGTATGGCGAGCTATAAATAAGCTTAAGAATCATAACTGCCTCATTTGTCGCAGTGGCAGTATAAGGTTTCACTCATTTGTATCACTTTATGGTTTGTCTTCAGTTTTTGTGGTCCTCTCTCTTTTAATCTTGGTTGTTTGTTGGTCAACATCATGTGCTGAATTCTGTCGCCTCTTTGTAATTCGGTCTAGGAGGAGCTACTTTTGCTGTCCTTCGGGGGTCTATACTATCTTGACACCATTTTCCAAATTGTCTCTGGCAATTGTTCACCTTTGGCCTGCTCATTTTACTCCTTGACCATCTTGGTCTCTGGATCAGGGTTTTGTCATCTCCTCTGTTCTCGGTTTCCCTTTGGTCTATGACTTCTCATTGGAGGTCTTTGTTTTTGTTGAGCATTGCTTCCAGTTGTGGTGTTGAGAAGCTTCTCGTTCTCCTCTGGAAGTGTGCGTTTTGTTCTTTCGTCCATGGCGTATTTTTTCCTCTTTTTTTTTTTTTTGTCAGATTGAGACGGTTGGCGTTCAGATGGGTCCTTTGGTTATTGGTCCTTGATTTGTTTGGCAGGGAGTGCATCCTTTGTTGTCTGATTGCAGCACTTCACGGTTTTGTATTTAAAAAGCCGCAGTGTGTCTTTGGGCACGTGTTATTTGGGACCTTGCGGCTTTGCTGACAGTATTTTCTTATTTTTCGTGGGCTTCGTTTTTTAAGGGCTCTTTGGATATACCACGAATCATTTCATTACCTGGTTTTCTTGGTCCTTTTGACCTTGTGTGGACCTTGGAAGGAGTTTCCTTCATATATGTCAAAGATCTACCCACCAAAGGTGGGCTGATCTTTGCTCTCTTCCCTGGTAAGTCCCATTTTTATCTTTTCAGAGGTGAGCTACAGGGAGCCACAGTTCAGCCCCCCTCCTAGAAAAACTGCATTGTATAAAATGAAACCCCTCTTCTGAGGGTCATTAGTGGGCCCCATTATTTTTTTTTAATTTTTAAAAATAAAACAAATACCAGAACACACAAAACATAAAAGAAATCCGGTTCATATATAAAATAACAATGAAGAACAGTAAACAGGGACAGTAACAGGAACAGTAAACAGCATCAGGAACAGTTAAAAACAAAAAAAACATACACAAGCGACACATAAAAAATATAACACAATACAGGGCAAAACCCCGATATCCCGACACGGGCATAAAAAAAAACAAGTCTAAACAGAACACAGATACGTAGTAACATATAACAGAACACAGAAAAATACATAAAATAAAGAACATAAATAACATAAAACACACTCTCAACCGAATACAGAAAACAGACACATAACAGACGTGGACAGATGACCACGCACACAACGCCAACCACACCACGCACACACATTAACAAAGGAGCACAGGACAAACACACAAGACACAAAAATATATACATAGAGACAAAAGCACAGAAAACCCTGAACACGCACACGAAACACCCACGCAAACAACAAGAAAAATACACACACAACCACCCACACCACAACTGCACACCACACAGCAACAAAACACCCAAATACAAAGAGCATAGGCCAAGGCGGACGAGGACCAAAAAAAAAAACTGAAAAACTAAAAAACAGAAAAACTCAGGTCCACGCAGAAGTCGAAAACAGCCCCCAAACCCACACTCCCCATGCACACCGACACACTCGGTGACCGGAGGCACGAAAACACACCACACGCGTACAGGAGCAGCACAACCACAAGGAAGACACACACAACCACATGCAACCCCCGCCAAGGAGGCCCAAAGGGACGGGGAAGGGAACACACAGCTAAAGCAGCCCCCTGAAACCTCCTCAACCCCCCCAAACCCATAACAACACCCCAACCGAAGCACTCAAAAGCAACCCACTAACATAGGCATACGTAAACCACTGACCAAGCTCTGCAGGAAAAGCGCGTTGCAACCACCACCAGGTAAACCACATGCACCCTCACAAAAAAAAAAATGCGAGTGACCCCATAACCCTCCCGCCTCCCAACCCACACACAAAACACATAATCCACAACCAAAACACAACGTTTTGCACACCCTCTGCAAACAACCCAGAAAATACAAGAACAAAAACTGCAAAACACCACTCCGACTCTCCGGTCCACAAAACTCCTCCAGGACATCCTGATACCAGGCAACCTCTGCAACTGGTCACAAAAATAAAAGACATGCACCTGCGATTCACTAAAGCCACAGTGCACACACGCCTCAGAATCACGCAAGCCAAGCAAACAAAACCGCTCATTTGTCACCAGCGACAAATGCAGAAACTGCAACATTAACTCCCGCTGCTGAGGCGCCAAGACCCTCCCCCTCAAACACGACCAGATGCCACCCCAATCCAACACGGTAACAAGTCCTCCGAGGCAACAACACCCCATATATAGCCTTACACGAAAAGGAAAACAAAAAAAGGATGACGGCAGAGCGCCCAAAGAACCTCCACGACCCAAGAATAAACAGGGGGGTAAACAAAGCTACCTCCCAACTAACCTCCAAATTAACCAAGCAAAGCAACTGAACCGAATTGAGCAGAAAAAAACAACGCATTAAACCCCCCCCCTCCCGCCCAGAACCAGCCCCTGACACAGCAAGACCCAGAAGAGGGCCCTGGCCTTAGTAAAGACGTCGGGAATACCAACACCTCCCTCCCTCACCCCTAACACCAGCGTCGAATGACATACCGGCTGATAATGACCACACCACACATACCTGTACACCAGGCTCTCCAGATCCAAGGCCTTCCGGCGATCCAAAGGAAAGCACCGAGCCATCAACCACACTCGCAACAGAACCTTACATGCAACAACCAACGCCCGCTGGTAGATCGTCAACTGACGACACGACAATAACCCAACCGCATCCCCAACTGAATGAGAGACAGCTATTAAATTCTACTCCAAGGAACAGTCATGAGAGGCAAACCAGGTAACCCCAAAAACCCGAAGCGACGAGACCACCGGAAACCCCGACCCTCCTTACACCAGGCAGGAGGCCCACTCACCGATACCCATCAAACACAACTTTGCAGGATTTGCCCCCTGGCAGACTCAAACTGCAGGAGAACGTCCTGAACAGCACCAACCGAACCCACTGTAGCCAAAACCAAACGGTATCGTCAGCATACCCGCAAATAGGCTGCCGAAGACGGAAGGCAATAGAGGAGGCACAATCAAGGAACAAGCCTTGACCGCCCGAAAAAGACGTTCCTGAAACATCACATACAAGAGCATAGACATGGGGCACCCCTGATGCACAGAACGGCAAATCGAAAAAAGGAACTAAAAAACCCATTCACACAAACGCGACTGTGACACCTGGAATACAACATGCGCACCCAATCCACATACATCGATGGAAACCCAAACCGCTCCATCGCACGGAACTCAAACGTCAACGACACCCGATTGAAGGCCTTCGACCAGTCCAAGCTGATCATCGCCGCTGAAAAGCGATTCTCGGACTCGTACAGAAGCACGTCACGAATCAAAAAATTGCAATTCACAAGGGCACGACCAGGAACACCACAAAACTGCCCTACAGAGACCACCGATGCCCGACAACGCCACAGCGACAAGCTAAAACCTTAGACAAAATCTTATAATCAACATTGAAGAGCGTAATAGGCCTCCAATTAAAAAAAAAACTGCAAATCGCTCGGCTTCGGGAGCAGCCGCCCGTCCCCATCACAATAGGAGTCAGGCAGGGCACGCACCTGCAGACAAGCCTGCACCACCTCCAAAAGGACCTCCCCCAACACATCCCAAAAGGCAATATAGAACTCAACGGGAAGGCCATCCACACCGGGCACCTTTCCCATACGAAACGACCGGACCACATCCAGGAGTTCCCCCAACGAAACATTCCTCACCAAGCGGGCACACTCCGGCTCTGACAAACCAGGGTACACACATCCAAAAAAAAATCTGCGAGCACACCATCCCCTTGCACTGCCCCATAGAGAGCCTTCAATTACCGCCGCATGTAAAGCAGAACCCCCTCCATGCAAGAAAAAACAGAACCATCAGGCTGGCGAAGGCCCGTAAGAAGAACAGAATCCCTCGCAGCCTTCTCCCACCCTAAAAGAAAGGGGGAAGAGCCTCTCCCCATCCACACGCTCAGCCACACGAGCACGCACCCGAACTCCTTCAGCCAACTCTGTATGCAACCTACAAATACGCTCCTTACACTAAAAAATCTCCCAAAGCAGTCAACCCCAGCATTCAACTGCACATACACACTAGACAGTCGAGCCTGAAGCAACCAGCAGCAGGCCAAACCTCCTGGCTGCCTCCTGCTTAGCGACAAAAAACCTCCAACACTTCACCTTACACCACTTCCACCAAACGAAGAGAGAAGAGAAGGCAGCCCTCCAGGCAAGGATCCCAACCAACCAGACAAAAAACTGGGCACATATACGCGGACAACGTAACAACTGGCAATTAAGTTTCTACCAACCCAGACCTGTATCCAGACACCAACCCGGACCACCACCAAACAATGATCAGACAAAGCCACTGGGACCGTGCGAAGGTCCAACACAGAACACTTCCCACGAGAAACATGGAACCTATCTATCCTAGAACATGCCCGACACGCAGCGAAGGTATTCTCCAGTGGGCTGCCACACAAAACGGCAGTATCCTGAAAACCGGATGAACGCAAAATCTCACACAAAGTGGCCGAAACATTCTGCGGGTGGGCACTAGAAATATTCCGGACACTCGTGACGCAATTAAAATCCCCATGAAAGATCAAATCCCTCGTATCTTGCCAGAGGAAGGGCGGTAGCCCCTCCCGAAAAAATAGTTCCTGGTCCCAACGATGTGCCACCCCAGTACACCGTCAAGAACAGAATTCCAACCCCCCAGAACTCTGGCCACACAAATAAGACCCAACCATCTTCATCCATTTCCGTGTGAGGCACGGAAATAGAAGCCCTCCGTGAAAATAACATGAGCGTCCCCCCAAAGGACGTTCTCGGCGGGATCAACACAATTTGAAAATCAGCACACAACCCTGGCAGAACAGACAAATCCCGAGCATTGTGCTCCTGGATCAGCGCCACATCCACACGCTGCTCCCGAAGCACATCCACAAGGCCCAACTGGATCGCAAGCACATTCAGACCACGTACATTCAAAGACGCGCAAACAAAAGCAGGTGCCATTGAAACCCATCAAGGACCCCCCAACCCCACAGGCCCACCAAGGGTAACACCGGCACTCGCTGCCAAGGCAGGGTCTGCAACACGAGGGCCAATGCCTGCTGCTCCACGGAGGAGGAACCCACAGAAACTCCGGGCCTCGGACCTTCAGGAAGCAAACGGTGCCGGTATCACCCGGTAAAGCCTGCCGAGACCCTGCCGCCACCGTCCTGGTACCACTCAAGCCCACCATCATCAAGGAAAGTGCGCCACCATCAGGCACCACATCACCTCCGGAATCCTCAGCAGATGCAGGAGAATTAGGAGGAAGGGAGGGGGCACCATCCGAGGCCAAGCCTTTGCGAAACCTCAACCTGCTTGCCAGGGGGCTCCCTACTGCGCGAGCCCCCCGCCCCCACCCCTGAAGTGCACTTCTGGTGAGGGGCAGGAGAGCACACTGCCCCCTCACGGAACACACTGCCAAGAGGGGCAAAAGGTGGCCGTGCAACACAGGCATCAGGAACGCCGCCACCATGGAGGATAACCACCGGGGAGACGACGACACCCCCATCCGCAGGAAGCACACCCCCTCAATGGGAAGCACCGGCATCACACCCACACCACCACGGAAGAACCAGGAACCTGATGCTCCTCCGCCTACACCGGAAGCTGAAGACGCGAAGCAGGGGCAGCCATGTCCTCCACCGAAGCCAGCACAGGAGACACCCCAGGCACAGATGGAATAGCAGGCACATCCGCCGCAGGTACACCACCAGGCTAGCCCCCAGGATGAGGACCCTCCGGGGAGGCAGTCCGCACACCTAGGGGGTTGGGAGGGAAATCCTCCTCCCGAAAAACAGAAGCGGCCTCCATGCGAGGAACATCACACCGGGCCGCATCGTGGCCTTTCTCCCCAGACTGGAAGCAAGTGAGGGCCTGACCATGATAAAAAACATGGAGATAAACACCACAACATAAAAGCTTGGAAGGGATGGACCCCGAGAGACGCATCTGCAGCATACGAGTACCCAGATGGAGACCCTGCAGGTGCCGTAGCACCGTACCAAACCTCGCAAACACCGAGCCAAGCTCCACTTCTGGAAAAGTCACATGCATCCCGTGCACACTCACAAAGGTCAGGGGGCCCACAGATAAGAGACGGCCACTGATAGAGCTGTACCAGGGAGGGGAACCGTTCGCTCATTCCAACGCTCCACAAACTGCACACAGCCAACAAACGTGGTTATGTCACCGCCGGTAACGTGGCAAACGTCACCACCACACGTGTGGGGGAAAACTTCTCAAGGCCGAGGAGATCCGGAATCTTCAAGTCAAATGCATCCAAAAGTGCAACCGCCACATGTTCCCAATTCACCGTAGCAGAAAAATCCAATTGGACAGTATTTACATGGCAGATGCGGCCACTACCAGCCGCCATATTGCTAACCGGTGGCCTGGGCAGCAGGCGCTCCACACTAACGGGCAGCCACCACTAAGCAGCGACAAACAGCTACAGGCAGCCAGAGTTCGACACCCACACCCTCTGGCTACAGAGGGTGAATCTCCCCATTTGTTGGTTGGTTTTTACTGCCTTAGGACAGGAATGATGATAGGGGAAAGCCAGTAGTTTCCGTGGTGCTGCCACCTGGTGATGAGTAGCTGTTACTAAGGGATGTAAGACCAAACTACTGGACGGATTGTTTGTCGAATAGTTTGCTGCATTGTTTGTTTGCCTTCTTTCAACTTTGCATTTGTCTGTTTTGCTTCATTTCCTTTATTGGGGTTTAATTCTTCGGTGAGGGTGATCGTGAATCCCCTGCACGTCTGCGATGGTTCAAGATTTTGGCCTTTGGTTTCCAGTACACTTTTGAGGGCTTATAAGGGCTGATGTAACTGGAATGTGTGGAACTCTCAGTTCTGGTAGCTACTGCAAGTCCCTGAGACCCTTTTCCCCAGAAAGAGGCATTCCATTATTTCAGTGCAAGTTTTCAGAACTTTCAAATGTAAGTAAATAGCGGTTATAATTTTCCTAAGTCATTCACAATTTAAAAAATATATGCTATAGAAGTGTTAGATATTAACCCTTAAATGGCGCATGGCTGTTGACATTTGACACCCACAGGCGCATACAAAAAAATATATATTTTTTCTTCCTAACCTGTTAATTTGTTTTCACTGATCATGGGTCAAAATAATAAAAAAATCGTAAGTGGCATATATTGCCCGCTATAGGACGGGGAAGTCTGGCAAAAAACAGGCGCTGACTCAGCTTGAGTCCCAGGCGGTCTGTTGCTCACCAGCTGTCAGGCCTGAGTTGCCACAAAGAGATAATTACCTAATTATTTCAATGTCTCTGATTGATTTTTCATAGTTTTTTTGCTGTAATATTATTCAATAGTGTATATTGTGATATATTTATTTAATAAAATGAGTGAATCATCACTGTACTAAAAAATATGGTGTACATATTGATTCAATTATGTTCATCAAACATAATACTTTGTCGGTTATTACACTATATGTACAGGTTATATATAAGTATCTGCATGTTTTGTTCACTATAACGAACCACTAAGTTGCTATTATGAGTCAAAAATTAACGAGGAGTGACCGCCACACACCAGCCAGCCACTCACTCCCTCCCTCAACACCTCACTTGCCCACATTCTCCTCCCACCATACTGTTTTTGCTTTTATTCACTATATACAAACGTTATATATAAGTATCTACATTCGTGTTCACCATAACGAACCACTAAGTTGGCATGCTGAGTGGCAGTGCCAGTGACAGCCCACCACTGGCTGCTACTTCCTCCCTCCCTCAAGTCACCTGACTCACTCACATTCTCCTCCCACCATACTGTTTTTGCTTTTATATACAGACGTTATGTATAAGTATTTACATGTTTTGTTCACCATAACTGTATATCTAAGCTTGTATGGTGAGTAAAGGCACAAAGACATAGCTACTCACACAGTCAGCTGGTGGCTGCCGCCCTCAAGGCCAAGCGCACTAATATTTCTCCTCCAACATTACTGTTTGTGGTGTTATTATGCTATATACACACATTATGTATAAGTATCTACCTGTTTTATTCACCATACTTGTACAAGTAAACTGGTATGGTGCCCAAAGACCATCGTGGTCACCAGTAAACAACATGATAAGTCGTGCAGACGACGCCACCGCACTCACCAAAATGGCGGCACCCAACCTACTCCTCTCGCTATTTATACCCTCTATACACACGTTATATATAAGTATCTACATTTGTGTTCACCATAGCGAACCACTAAGCTGGATTGGTGAGTGCAGGCAATAAAAGGTAACCACACACAGTCAGAAGACAGCACCACTACCCTCCTCCCACTGCATTACTCCTCCCTCCTTGGAGCACAATGCTAAATATCACCCCAATCCTGCTATTATCAGAACCCTGGTCAGTTTTATCACAGTCAGGGGTTTTCTGTAATAATATCATCACTACATAATAGCATGAACAAGTATATTATGGCATTTTTAGGCGATGTTGTGGTCACAAGCTGAACAGCAGTGCTGTGAGCTCATGCTGCATGCGTCAGGCTTGGTAGCTTGCTCAATACTAAGGCCCCTAACACCCGGGAATTTGGCCCACGATTTTTTAAAAAAATGGCGTCTGTTTACAAGAGCCCTGATGAAGGTGTGGTGAACCCCCGTGTATCCGCGGGCCGTTTAATCTGGCATAGTACTCCAAAGCATCATATGATGCGATGTGTAATTTACTTAAAGTCGGTCAAAGCATCATATGATGCGATGCGCAATTTAAGGTTAAAGGAGGAGGAAGATTTTCAGAATGAAATAATTGAAAGTAAGTTGTGTTAGGAACTGATTGAATTTGCAAGAACATGCAGTAGAGTTCAACACTCAGGCGATCCTATAACAATATGTTATCACATTTCTAACAGGGAGGAATTGATGGAAGTGACTCTCCCGTGCCTCTAACAGCCTATGTGATGATTGCTCTCCTGGAGGCCAATGACAAGTCATGCAGCCAGCCCGACTGTTTGGCTGCCCAGTGTCTACAAGCAGACTCCTCCTCTGACCCCTACGTTATGGCGCTCAAAGCCTATGCTTTCGCCTTGGCTAAGCTTCCTGAAGCCGAAGTAATTCTCCAGAAATTGCTGGAACAAGCTGTTGTGACAAAGAACTCCACTCACTGGGAGCTGCCCAAGGGACCAGGTATAGTCGTGGGAAGAAGGGTATAAGGTGTTACCTTAGTAAGTGCGTAAGCACTATATTTATTTTCTCTTTAACTTTGCTTACGACTGAATAATCTTGCTGGTTGTACTGACAAGTAGTTATGGTTATAATTTTAGGCGAGCTTGATAGGCCTTAAATAAAGCTAAAATCCAAAACAAAATTGAGACAAATGTCATTCATTATTTTATTATTAAATGTAACTCCTAGAAAAATTTATATTTGAAAATAAACACAGGTAAATCAATATAAATATATCTAATCAAAGAACCCGTGTATTGTGGCTTGATATTTGCAGCCTAATCAAAATATTCACGTAATAAATTTTGTTCGGTTAAAAAGAAGTTTTAAATAGAATTTTAGTTTTAAGATGATTGTTTACAGCATTTGTTTTAATTTATTTTACATTTCATTCACGTAGACCATCAGAGCCTCGAACCAAATGCCACTAAACCAGACAACTTTAGTTCTACCAACCAGGCTACAAGCACCACAACTGGTATCTGACTGAGAAACCAGCTGTCTCTCTGAGCTCCTCCCTTATTGTGGGTGCTCGTAGCTTGGTTGGTAGAACAAGTCTTCTGCTTTGTTGGTTCTGGGTTCGAGGCTCTGATGGGCAAAGCGAAAAAAATTTATTATCTACGTGTCTTGTGGTCAGGGATATATTTTACCTGTGTCCAAATGATTGATATGTTTCATACAACAATTACGTATTGTATAATCAGGCAAGACGAAGGCTGTAGGGGTGGAAACAGCTGGCTACGCCATCATGGCCATGATGACCCTTGACCCTAAACAATACGAGCAGCAGGCTAGGAAGGTGGTCAAGTGGATCACGGCGCAGAGGAATGGCCAAGGAGAATTCTATTCCACACAGGTAGTATTCTCCTTCGTTACCCACATGCCTTGCCTATACATCCATCGTCGTTACCCAACATGTCTTGCCTATACAACCATCATTGTTACCCAACATGTCTTGCCTATACATCCATCATTGTTACCCAACATGTCTTGCCTATACAACCATCATTGTTACCCACATGCCTTGCCTATACAACCATCATTGTTACCCAACATGTCTTGTTATACAACCATCATTGTTACCCACATGCCTTGCCTATACATCCATCATTGTTACCCAACATGCCTTGCCTATACAACCATCATTGTTACCCACATGCCTTGCCTATACAACCATCATTGTTACCCACATGTCTTGCCTATACAACCAACCATTTTATTGCATGGAAATTTAGCAGAATTTTGTTTACTTTCATGTTCTTTAGCAATAGAAGAACTCGAATAATTTCTTTTGAACAAAAGAAATGCTGATATGAAAGAAAATGACAAAGAAATATATACAAGTTGAGCACTGTGAAACGGAAAAACATATTTCTGGGCTGTCCTCTATGTAGCACCCCAGTGTATTAAGTCCATGTACCACAGAACCTCCAATGTATTAAGACTTTGTACCACAGAACTCCCAGTGTATTAATTAAGTCCTTGTATCACAGAACTCCCTGTGTATTAAGTCCTTGTGCCACAGAACTCCCATTGTATTAAGCCCTTGTACCACAGAACCCCCAGTGTATTAATCCCTAGTGCCACAGAACCCCCAGTGTATTAAGTCCTTATACCACAGAACCCCCAGTGTATTTAGTCCTTGTTCCACAGTCCCCGCGAGCTCCAGATGTTAAGGCGCAGTAGACGGCTGTCTGGTGTTGCTCCCTCGGTGGTGGTAGCAGCGGAGTCTGAGCCTTGCCTTTATTCTGTGGTTTCCTTCATGTGTTTTAGGGATGTGTTAGGATAAGTGGAAGCCACTGTTTTGTGCTGCTTTTCTGTCTTCTTCCCGTTATTTGTGTTTAGAGTTGGATTTGTAACCTTAAATAAGGAAATCAGGGGTCTGGTGTTACTGGCGGTGGGACTCGAGTGCTTCACTATAGTCTTGATGGTTGCCATGTTTCATGAGGGGCCCCTTACATTCTGACCTGCCACCGGTAGTTGACTTTTGGAGTTCTTTATCCATGCTCTCCTCTTAAGTGGTGTAGGAAACTCGGTCGTTATTCACCTGTTGCCTGCCATGTTTTGTGAAATATATGATCTATTCTGAGGTTATCTTGAGATTTTTTATTTTTTTTTATTTTTATAAATTACACAAAGACAAGAACACACAAAACAACGAAAATCTGTACACATCAAGTATACCAATGAAGGAACAGTACACAGGAATAAACAGTCTGTACACTAAACAATAACAGTAACCGCAAAACAAACACAAGCGCTGAACAAAATAAAAACGCATTGAAGCAATGGGCTAAACAGTACAGGGAAATAAGTGCTAAAACAGTACATGGAAACAATAGGCTGAACAGTTCATATTTACATAGCAACACAGAACATGGCAAAGAAAATTACATGAAAAATAAAGAAAACAATAAAGTACATAAATAACAGTTAAACACACCTAGAACCAATAACATAAAACATACACAGACGTGGATATAGAATCATGTGCACAAAACCACGCCTACCACACACACAGAAGAACAAAGGAGCATAGGACCATACACGCGCTACCCAGGAAAATGACATACACTAAATGAGAAGAAATTATGTACACACGCACTAAACACACCCTAAACAACAAGACAAACACACTCATACCACCCACCCCACCACGGCACACCACACTGCACCCAAACACGCAAAATAATGGGTCACAGGCCAAAGCGAAACACGGCCACAAACAGAACAGTAGAAAACAGTACAGCAGAAAACCCAGGCCCACGCAGGAGCCAAAACCCCCCTCAAAACCACACACCCACATACATACGGACACAACCGGCACCCGGAGGTACGGAAACACACCACACACACACACAGGAGCAGCAGCATCTCAAGGGGGGAGACACACAATCACACGCATCCCCCGTCAAGGACACCCAAAGAAGCGGAAAGGGAGTGCATAGCAAAGCAAACCCCGAAACCCCCCAACCCCTCTAAACCCACATCGTCACCCCAACCCCACCCAAGACGAGAACATCACCTTCCCACCAAGGCACCTACCGACCCAAAGGCAACCCCACGAACATAGGCATCTGTGAACCACCGACCAAACTCCTCCGGAAAAGCGCGCTGCAACCACCACCAGGTAAACGGCATGCGCCCTCGCAAAAATCCTAAAATTCGGGCAACCCCAAAACCCTCCCGCCTCCCAACCCACACACAAAACACATAATCAGCAACCAAAACACATAATGTATTACACACCCGCTGCGAATAAGCCGGAAAATACAAAAACAAAAACTGCAAAACATCACCCCGACAACCCGGACCACAAAACACCTCCAGGACATCCCGAAACCAGTCCACCAACCCCTGTAACCGGACACAAAAATAAAATACATGCACCTGCGATTCACTTAAACCACAATGAACACACACCCCAGAATCACGCAAGCCAAGCATACACAACCGCTCATTTGTCGCCAGCGACAAATGCAGAACCCGAAACAGCAATTCACGCTGCTGAGGCGCCAAGAACCGTGCCCCCAAACACGACCAGATACCACCCCAATCCCAACACGGGAATAAACCCTCCACTCGAGGCCACACCCGGGGAAACAACACCCCATACACAGCCTTGCACGAGAAGGACAGAAACCCAGGATGGCGGCAGAGCTCCCGAAGAATCCCCACGGCCCAAGAATAAACAGGGGGGGTAACCAAGGCCACCTCCTGACAAACCCCCAAATCAACCAAAAAACTGAAGCGAAGAGAGCAGAAAAAAACACCCAGCGTATTCAACCCCCCACCGAGAACCAGCCCCTGACGCAATGAGACCCAGAAGAGGGCCTTGGCCTTCGTGAAGACGTCAGGAATGCCAACACCCCCCTCTCTCACCCCTAACACCAACGTCGAACGAACTTTAATAACGCCCACGCCATACATATCTGTACACCACACTCTCCAAACTCAAGGCCTTCCGACGATCCAACGGGAAACATCTAGCCACAAACCAGACACGCGACAAGACCTTACACGCAATAAGCAGTCCACTCTGATAAATCGTCAAAGGACGACGCGACAAAAGGCCAACCGCAACACCAACCGACCGAGAGAGAGCACCCCAATTCCACTCCAAGGAGTGGTCATAGGAGGCAAATCAAGTAACCCCAAGAACCCGAATCGAGGATACCACCGGAAACCACGACCTATCCCACACCAGGCGGGAGGCCCACTCACCGATCCCCATCAACCCCGACTTCGCCCGATTAAGAACGGCCCCCGTAGCGGACTCAAACCGCAGGAGAACGTCCTGGACAGCTCCAACAGAACCCTCCGAAGCTACAAACAGAACGGTGTCGTCAGCATACCCGCAAACGGGTAGCCGGAGACCGGACGGCAGACTAGGAGGCACAATCAAGGAACACCCCAGCAAACAATTTTAGGTTGCCACAACATATCTGGAAAGTATTTGAAAGGATTGGAAACGTTTGTTTTATCGTATCAGATACGATATTGTGTGTGGACTTAAATAGGTTTACAAAACTTATAACCAAGACCTATGTATCTAACACTAATTTGAGATGTTGTGGCAACTTTACACTCCTTACATGAGTCATTCATAATCCATTCATACACCAATATGAATCTCTTGTGAAAGGTTTGAGCCTAATCTGAACCCTTTTCACATCTTTGTGTTTAAAGTTAAATTTCTTGAAATTAAATTATATTATTTTATATTATATTATATTATTTTTATTATATTTTATTTTATAATGTATTATTATTTTTCTTATATTTTTTTATATTATATTATTGTTTTCAATTTAAATATTAAAACCAATTTAAGGGTAAAAAAATCAAATAATTTATATTTCTTTTATTATTTACTAACAAATCAGCAAAAATACAAAAACATATGAACTATATAATTATATATATAATATATATATATAAATAAAATATATATATATATAAATAATATATATATATAAATAATTTATATAATATATTATATATATATATATATATATATATATATATATATATATATATATATATATATATATATATATATATATATATTATATATATATATATATATTAGTGTAATATATAAGGGTGTAGTGTAATAGTATATATATTATATATATATATATATATATATATATATATATATATATATATATATATATATATATATATATATATATATATATATATATATATATATATATATATATATATATATATATTTGATGGTTACAAGATATACATGGGTTGATACAAAAATAATAATGCAAAAAGGTGCTTAAAGGTTATGGATCTCTTGAAGAACACAACAATGGGAAACATTGATGAATGTCACAGACGGGTTCGATCATTGTTGCAAGTCAAACACTTCTTCGAATTCCTCTGAAGTTGGACTAGTGCCCAAGACGCAACAGGCATTTCCCCTCTGAATCGCAACACTGAGGCGCTGGAACAAGAAACTTTTTGCTCTCTGGTCTTTTGTAGCGCTGATCAATTTGTCCCCCAATTACTTCAGGATCTTCAATGCACATTTTCCCCACGAACCGAGGGTCTCCGAGCCGATCGGAACAAAGCTGTAGCAGTGTGCTAGACCTCTGTATTTAATAATTTTCTGCGATTCCCTGAAAGAAGCAGCACCACCGCTTTCACGTGTGCTGTAGTGGAGGTAGGTACTGGCCAGTGTGGCAGCGCACGTGTAGTCCCATACCACTTGCTTACCATCCTTCCAAGGTAGCAAGGTGACCCCATCAGGGCGCTTCTGAGGGTCGTTAGGTCTGGATAAGTGTGGTTCTCTTTGTGCCGGGCAGCGGGCTGTGGCGAGGCTCCTCTTGATGTCGTTGACTTCTTCATGTCTTGCAATTTTACCCTGTGATTTACGACATACCAGACCATGACGACCATGTTGGTCTGCCATCGCAGTTCCGCAGATGCACCTATGTTCGGTGAGGATGGGGGCGGCAAGGCGAAGGGCAACTCCAATGCGGAGAGCGTCATGACTGAGGCGAGTTCCCAGGGCTGCATTGGGCACAGCAAATAAAAAATCCCCGGCGTGGGGTGCTGTTACCGCTAGGAGGCGGGCTTTGTTTTCAGCATCAGCGTTGTCAATCATATATATATATATATATATATATATATATATATATATATATATATATATATATATATATATATATATATATATATATATATATAAATAATATATTTATATATAAATAATATATTTATATATAAATTATATATTTATATATAAATAATATATTTATATATAAATAATATATTTATAAATAATATATATAAATAATATATATATATATAAATAATATATATATATATATATATAAATAATATATATATATAAATAATATATATATGATAACCATCTTTGTAACCTATATGTAACTCCCTCTTTGTAACAAAGTTCAAATAAAGCAAATATATATGTGTACATACAAAAGAATGGGGGTGGTAGAAGATAATATTAGTGTTTAGTGAGTGACCACAAGGTCTCCTCTGAATACTTTTTATTTTCTTCTCCGAGGCTATGGGTCCCCACATTGGCACCAGAGGTCTTCCTCACAAACTTTTTATATAATATATATATATAAATAATATATATATAAAGTTAAAACTAGCTAGTTATACGTAGATATATGATAACAAACCAACCCTACCAAACCTAACCTATCTAACCTATATATATATATATATATATATATATATATATATATATATATATATATATATATATATATATATATATATATATATATATATATATATATATATATATATATATATTATAATATATATACACACATATATATATATATAGGTTATATATTTATATATTTATATATATATATATATATATATATATATATATATATATATATATATATATATATATATATATATATATATGTATTTTATTTATTATATATATACATACATACACACAGACACATATAGATTCTTCTATATAGACATTAGAGAAGATTCAGCGGTACACCATGCACCAGGCTCGCCACCATTTTTCAGTATTCGTCATATCCAAGTCTGCTGTGTGATGCACATGTCTTCTTGCTTCACCACCCTGTAATGAAATATTGTTTGTTACTAATTGTTTTCAATAATACATTATTTTATTATATAATATTTAATTTATTAATTAAAAACCCTTTCCATATTATAGAAAAAAAACTCAAACAAGAATCTATATAAAACTATAGAATAGAATAGAATAGAATAATAGAATAGAATCTATATAGAATCTATTTATCATATATATATTTATATAAATAAATATTTATATATAATATATATATATATATATATATATATATATATATATATATATATATATATATATATATATATATATATATATATATATATATATATATATATATATATATGTATATATTATATCCTGCATTATTCCAGCCCATTATTAGAGATAGTAGCCACCTCTTATTTTGGTTTTCTTTCATTATTAGTGCTCAGAAAATTAAATATATCTACATATTTAGTCAAAATCAGTAACATTATTTTATCTTATTCATAGCATAAATGTTCTCTAAGATTACTAAAAAGAAATTGAATTAGACTACAGCAAATTGGCAAACTTTACCTTGTATCTGTTTCCACCGAGTTTGTTTGGGGCGTTCTTCAACATATCAGCAATACTTGTCTCAACATCTCTTTCAGTTGCATTAGTGTGGGTGTTGATACAGGCTTCTGGAAATTTATAAGAATTAATTAATATATATAATTATAATTCACTTTGCCATTCCCCATTCCACAGTCCTCTCGTCCTTCCCACTTCCCTGTCCCCACATCCTCCCCACTATTCCCACTTCCCTGTCCCATCGTCCTCCTTACCATTTTCCCCTCCCCTGTCCCTTCTTCCTCCCCCACCATCTCCCATTCACCTGTCCCTTTGTCCTCCCCAGCATTCCCCTGTCTCCACCATCCCCAACTCCCCAGTCCCCTCGTCCTCCCCACCATTACCCTCTCCTCTGTCCCCTCGTCTTCCCCACCATCCCCCCCTTTCGTCCTCCCCACCATTCCAAACTACCTCATCCGATGCATTCTATAATGGTCTGATGCTTCCCTCAGAAAATTGGGAACATCAAATGATCTGATATTCCCATCACTGAAAAATAAGAACAGCTAAAAAAATGAAATGAAAAAAATAAAAAAATAAACTATACTCATGAAATGAACAGTATGGTAAACAACACAGCTCAATTTCAATGCAATGTCCAACAAAATTATTAAATCGAAATGAAAATAAATTGAAATCTATGAAAATTCAAATTATCAATGCAATCGGAAATATTGAAATAATATCGCAACATAATATTGTGTGGGTTGCTCTTACGTGCAACAGACGGTGCTGTTTTTCAAAAAAGGCATGGTTTTACCTGTCACAAGTGTGGCATCTATACTTATACTCACGAAATGAACGGTATGGTAAACAACATAGCTCAATTGCAATGCAATGTCACAATAACATTTAATAACAATAATAACAATAACATTTAAATATACTTTAAGATATAATCTAGAAGAAAATAAGAACATTGAAACGGTTCATGAACTCGTTTTCAATAAAGGACACTATGGGGAACTTTGAAAAACAGTTAATGAGTATAATTAGACAGACTTGTTGCTAGGCAGAGGAGTAAATAATGAGATATATGGCAAATTTTGCAAAATATACGGAACACAAACATTCATACCCAAACAAAGCAAAATGCTAGGTAAGAACAAAGCAGTTGGCCCGTAGGGGAAAGGAGATACCCACAAGACTGGAATACAAGTCATTAACAAGCACACAAGTACTACACCACACAACAACCGCACTACTACTAGAACTGGACGAATCACTACCAAAACAACACATTGCACATCACTACCAAAACAACACAACACAACACAAGCATTGGCAAAGAATTATAGACCAGTTGCACTAACATCCCACATAATAAAATTATTTGAGAGTGATCAGGAGTCAGGTTACTAGTTTTATAGAGACCAATGACCTCCACAATCCAGGCCAACATGGATTTAGAGCAGGAAGATATTGAAATACCTCTTACAGCTATCTCTCATGTCCTCTACTTGTACAGTACAGCTACTTGACCATTACGACAAAATCATTGAGATATGAGATAATGATGACACTAACCTCATCTACTCAGACTCCAACCCACTCATATTAAATAATGATGTAAACAATAAATTAAAAAAAAATCCACTTATTAATGTCAACCAACAAACTCACACTAAACATAGAAAGGACCTACAACATCTTACTTGGGAGCAAATGAACAAATGCAATTCATCTACAGTTACACAATGTTAACATCAGAAATAAAAAAGATGGTAAGTTCCTTGGTCTATACTTAGATCTGCCCGAAACGCTATGAGTGCTAGTTGCTTTACAAGAATGTATAACTTCAAGTCACTGTACTCTCCCCCAATGTACTTTCTTGTATATAAAGAAAAAATAAATAAATAAACAAACACATAATAAATCAATACTTACTAAATTTTTTCTATTATGTAGCAAAGAAGCAGGTCTACGGAAGGCTTTTCTGTTGAGTTCGAAGCCCAGATTACTCGTGGTCTCTGAAATAAGTTAAGATTATAAGTATAAAATTTATAAAACCAAATAATAAATCCGGTATTGCTCAATTTCAGATGCAGACGTACTGAATGATATATCAGACTGTCAACATGGTATTCGATCTGGAAGGTCCAGTGTAACGAATTTACTCAGTTTCTATGATCGAGCCACAGAGATCTATAAAGAATTCTGATCAAGAAAGAGATCTAGGGGTGGTTTTAGATAGAAAACTATAACCTGAGGATCATATTAAGAACATTCTGCGAGGGGCCTATGCTACACTTTTTAACTTTAGAATTGCTTTTAAATACATAGGTCAAAAAGTTTTAAAAGTTTTTTAAACCTCTCGTGTATCATGAGTGTGGAAAAGCTTCAGATGGTGCATTCAGATGATGAATATTACCTAGTTTCTTCATCTGGGAAGAATGAACACATATTGGTGCATTCGGATGATAAAAACTAACTACTGTAGTTCAATTGATCAACAGACTGTATATCATATGCAGACTGTATGTGGATCTGCGGGCCACTCCAAACAACAGCCTGGTGGACCAAGCTCCACCAGGCCTAAAGCACAAAGTGGTCCACTGGCACCGGCAACTTCAACCATAAATGTTCTCAAAGCTTACTAAAAATGATTGAATTAGACTAGACTACAGCAATCTTAACCTTGTATCTGTTTCCACCAATCTTGTTCAGTACATGCTTCAACATATCAGCAATACTTGATATGTAAATATATCTCACTGTGTCATTACAATATGCACCTCCCAACTAGGACAGCATTTGTACCTGTTACAATAATGCATAAACTTTAAGGCAATAGAGTATAATGTATGTCTTTCAATCTCAACATTAGATTTTATAACTTTCTAATGTAATAAATAAATACCATTAAACTATTTTCTGTTTAACTGTTAGAAAAAATCAATTAGATATATAAAAAGAAATAAAAAAGATTACATGGATAGTAAAATCTGGATTCCCAACTACAATTTATATAGATGTGATAGAGAAACTAGGTCAAATGGAGGAGTAGGTCTGTATATTAAACAGCACCTGACGTGCACAGAGCTACTAAACTCAATGTGGTGGTTGAGTGGTGGGGGGGGGGGGGGGGAAACATTGCAGAAAAAAACAAAAATACAATTTGGTCAACAAAACAGCATTGTTTAAAATAGAAGACATGGGTTGACATTTTGGAGGTAAGGTAGGTTACATTGAGTTAATTAGTTAGTACTTAGTTTTTATCTTAAACTGGTTGGGAGAGGTACAGTGTTGCTGTGCTGGTGAAAGAACACCTAAAGGTAAATTAAATAATGATTGCGAATCCACAAGAAGTTGACATAATAGCGCTAGAGATCTGCAATCAGGATGATAAACTTTCCTTAAAGAATTTGACAAACACTTGCTGATAGGACATGAAGTAAATAAAATGTAAGTCAAGTTCTGTGAAATATATGATAAAAGCACAACAAAATTTGTACCAAAGGAGAGATGCAGAACTAGGAAAAGGGGTTTGTTCAACAGAAATTGTGAGAGGGCCTGAGACCCAAACACACACAAATGGAATCAATATATAGCAAGAGGCCAAACCCCCAAACATACAAGCGATGCAAAGATGCGAGAAACAGCAGCAGCAGTAAGGAGAGGGACTGAAGGACCATAAATAAAGTGTGAAAATAAACTCGAGTAAATTTTTTTAACTACTCTCGACGGTGAAGAAAAACAAATATTCAGACGATTTGTGTTAGAATCATTAATCTTACACTTTCGGTCATATTCAACAACACAAATACACATACACACATTCCTGTTGCTGTAGCAGGTGAAGAATTACACACACAGATCACAATAACGTGATGCATCAAATGAACAAATCCACAAGGGCCGTGACGAGGATTCGAACCTGCGTCCGGGAGCATCCCAGACACTGCCTTAATCGACTGAGCTACAACAGGGTTAAAGGGTTGAAACCGAAGTTCTACTGAACTTACTGGATCCCATAGCCTCTCCGAGGCACAAACCAGGCTTTTACACAACCCCCCCCCCCTGCACCCGAGCTATGTCAACAGGCCGTTCTCCCTCTTCGCCCTTACATCATCACACACAGATCACAATAACGTGATGCATCAAATGAACAAATCCACAAGGGCCGTGATGAGGATTCAAACCTGTGTCCGGGAGCATCCCAGACACTGCCTTAATCGACTGAGCTACGACAGGGTAAAAGGGTTGAAACCAAACTTCTACTGAACTTCCTGGATCCTTTTACCCTGTTGTAGCTCAGTCGATTTAGGCAGTGTCTGGGATGCTCCCGGACGCAGGTTCAAATCCTCGTCACGGCCCTTGTGGATTTGTTAATTTGATGCATCACGTTATTGTGCTCTGTGTGTGTGATGATGTAAGGGCGAAGAGAAAGAACGACCTGTTGACATAGCTTGGGTGCAGGGGGAGGGTTGTGTACAAGCCTGGTTTGTGCCTCGGAGAGGCTATGGGATCCAGTAAGATCGTCCTTCCTTTCCTCCCTAGAATCTGGATGTAGCAGGTGCTCAATTGTCAAAAGTGAAAAAAATTTGGTTTGTCTTCCGAATGCACCATATCGGTAAATTTTTTAATAATCTTTTAAAAATAGTAAATGCCACTATTTTTGCAAAATTATTACAAGATCTATTATTCTAATAAGGGTTTGATAAAATACAGTAGACTGCTTACTGGTTTTACCTGTAATAAGGTTTGATACAGATGATTATGGATATATTGAAATGTTCTTATTGTTAAGAAGCAATTTTTTAAAGAGTATTTTGTAATGAGCAGCTCTGAAAATCAGTTGATTACAGATAATTAAGGCAATGTCTGGGATGCTCCCGGACACAGGTTTCAATCCTCATCACGGCCCTTGTGGATTTGTTCATTTGATGCATCACGTTATTGTGATCTGAGTGTGTGATGATGTAAGGGCGAAGAGGGAGAACGGCCTGTTGACATAGCTCGGGTGCAGGGGTAGGGTTGTGTACAAGCCTGGTTTGTGCCTCGGAGAGGCTATGGGATCCAGTAAGATCGTCCTTCCTTTCCTCCCTAGAATCTGGATGTAGCAGGTGCTCAATTGTCAAAAGTGAAAAAATTTGGTTTGTCTTCCGAATGCACCATATCGGTAAATTTTTTAATAATCTTTTAAAAATAGTAAATGCCACTATTTTTGCAAAATTATTACAAGATCTATTATTCTAATAAGGGTTTGATAAAATACAGTAGACTGCCTACTGGTTTTTGGTTGCCAGTTTCCTCAAGTTAATTTCCGTGATTTACACACAAATTTATATACATACAAATACATATACACACATATATAATATATATATATATATATATTGTGACGATAATCTCCTTCAAGAGATTGAGCCTGCTCTTCCCTCCAAAATTACGTCTTCACAATTATATAAAAAGACTATGGAAGAAATGTCCAACAACGACAACAACACCAGCACCAGCAAGGCTTGCCAGGGTGAGCAGAAACGTATGCAGCCCGCCACCTGTTCGGACCCAAATCACCAAACTACCCGTTGATCGCTACGGCTCCGCTGATTGGTCGCCGGTCTGGCTGCACCTGCACTCGCCCCCCAATACTACCCGATGTCTGGGGTCGCCCCAACATCAGTCTTCAGAATGTTCCGTGCTTTCGTAGCCAGCACACCTCCCAGCTAGACTCTAGAGTGTACTGAGAGAGGTGGTGGCTTTAAGCCAATATTCCAGCACCTCCCACTTACTGTTGTATTGCACTTCTTGTTATTTTGCCTTAACGTAACTTTTCATTTTGTCATTTAAGAATTCTTATTATTTTGATTCATTGATTTTATTATACATATTTGTTTGTGCATTATTTTCATGTTTTGATTTATTTAACGTAATTAAAATTTCATTGTTAAAGTTTACTTGTGTTTTGTGTGTCTTCTCCTTACCTTACCACAGACGAAGTTCCAGTTTTTCTATTTTTTTTTATAACTATGTGACGAGGCCATACCCCTAGCCTTGAACAGCCGAACACCAACGCGTTACCGTCACAAGTTTTATGGGGGCCTGTCCGGGAGCCTCACTCAGGTACTGGTGCCAAGTGGTAATTTATGGTAAGCGTATTTAACTCTGTTAACGTAGCTTTACTATTTTTCATTCAATTTCATTTTTTATAAGGTGCGGTGTATTGTGCATTACGAGAGTAACATATAGTGAAGGTGAGACAACTTTGGATTACGTGGTGACTGTAGGCCTCAGTCATACTCTTAATTGGTCATCTCTCCCTCCATGTTATTACTCGTATTTACCATCTATGTCCCTTGAATATTTCTCATTCTGACAGATCATCATATTGGTACCCTGGTACTGTGGTCTGCCCCGGGTCAAGAGTACCCAATCTTCTGCAATCTGACTGTAGGAGGACAAAGAGGGCCATAGTTCCTCTAGCTCGAACTTTAGTTGCTGAATTGGGACCTCAGCAGCAGTTCTCGTCACCAGTTGACACCTCGCACCCCTACACGTCAGTCAGAGATGATGATACATACAACGGTAGGGAATTAGCTTATTTTTTCAGAGCACAAAAGTTCGCTAATTCTGTAAGTATCATATTAAATTCAGTAGGAAAAACTTGCTTTATGTCCTATAGAGACTTGGCAAGGTATGCCTACATCCTTGGACTACCAATTTTACTTTTGAAGCATTTAACTGTTTCATTTGTTTTCGAAACTTTGTTTCATTTGTTAGTAGGATTTTCTTGCCCTTATTCTCTTACATGAGTACCGGGTACAAGATTTCCTGCGCCCTTGATTTAATTTAATCATTTAATATCTTTCACTTAACGTTAATTGTTAAAGATCACACAGGATAGGTACCAGTTGCCACGTTGTCCTGTTTCTGACATTTCATTATTGAACATTCGTGTACCTTTATTTGCTAATTTCACCATGTTTCGTCTCCAAACTTTCCGTGCAAATCCAGCAGGTGAAATAGGGACTTTAAGTCGTGCCAAGAGGACTGAACTACAAACTCTTGCACATGAGTATCAACTAGAAGTTCCCTACCAAGCCAACAAAAATGACCTACACAACCTGTTGCTGGATTACTATTTAGAGCAAGGTAAGATAGACTCTGAAACTCATGAAACTTACTATATTGCAGATAAAACTGATTTGGCAACGCTGAAACTCAAACTAGAGCTGGCCAAGATTGAACGTGAGCAGCAAAGGGAAGCCCGCGAACAGCAAAGGGAAGCAGCTGACATACGAAGGGAAGAGATCGCCCTCAAGGAACGTGAGTTTGCAATGCTCCGTGAACGTGAACGCTTACAGCTTGAAACCAAACAACGCGAGTTGGAAATACAACGCGAACATGACAAGCAACAAGCGACTCTGGCTCTTGAGTGTCGTCAACGGGAATACACGTTGGAAACTTCACACCTCGCTCAACGCCAGCAAGCTACTGCCAATCTTCCCGTCAGTTTTAATATATCACATGCAAGTAAGTTAATGCCATCCTTTGTAGAAGCAGAAGTTGATGTGTTCTTTACCACCTTTGAAACCCTTGCTAATCAACTCAGTTGGCCTGTCGACCAATGGGCAACACTTCTCAGAGTCCATCTTACAGGTAGAGCTGCAGTCACACTCAGTACTTTGGCGTCTGAGAATGACTACTACACTTTGAAACAAGCAGTGTTGGACGCCTACCTCCTCTCTACTGAAAGTTATAGAAGGAAATTCCGTGACCACCTGAAGGCAAGTACCACTACCTTCCTCGAGTTTGCTAACACGAAACGGAGGTATTTCATGAAATGGCTAGAAGCAGCACATGTCTCTACTTTTACAGAACTCGTCAACCTGATGCTTGTTCAAGAATTCTTGAGACGTGTGCCGCCTCCTGTCCGCCTCTACTTAGCAGATAAAGAAGAAACCGACTACCTGAAGTGTGCTAAGTCGGCTGACACTTACAGCCTCATCCACCGGCTGACACCCGAACCATCCTCCAGTAAGAAGTCGTGGTACAGTTACGAGAAGGTGAGCCCCGATCAAGCTGGTTCACAACTGTACTGCAAGTATTGTAGACTCTATGGACATACCATAGACAAGTGTGGTAAGTCTCAATACAAGGGAACCACTGACCAACAACGACCCAAACCAACTCCTCCTAAGTCCGGTAAGCCTGTGATGAATGTTGGTGTTGATGTTAATGATCTTTCTCTTTTCAGTAACCACCTGTATACTGGAACTGTCTCTGCCAACGGTTCAAATCCGGAGGGACGTTTCAAATTGAAGATCTTGAGGGACACAGCGGCTCTACAATCGATCATCTTGAAGTCGGCTGTGCCCAACATAGTCTACACCGGGGAAACGGTCTTCATCACTGACCTCACTGCTACTACTCCATACCCTCTCGCCAGAGTCCACCTGGATTGTCCCTACGTGAACGGGGAAGTCCAAGTCGCCGTCAGGGAAAAGCCTTTTCCCATGCCTGGAGTGCAACTTCTCCTAGGCAACGACTTGGCAGAAGACCTGCAACCAACCAACCTGATCGTCATGGACAAACCCCAGGTGTGTAACTCTGTGCCAAGTAACCCTATTCTTGAGTATGTTCCAGCAGAGGTTCAAGAGAGTGAAGTTTCTCCTCCGGTTCTCGTGACCACCCGTGCACAAGCCGCACGTCCACAGCCAGCTGACTCTACTGCTACCGCTGTCCCTCAAGACCCTCAGAAACTACCCCCGCATCTGACCAAGTTGGAGTTCCGTAAGTTGCAGAGGGAAGATCTTACTTTAACACCATTGTTTTTCCAGGCTGAGACTCAACCCGACAGTATTCCTGGGTTCTTCCTAGAGAACGACTTGCTCTACCGCCGATATAGACCCAGTAAACTGAAGGAGGAGGACGATTGGGCCAACATCGAACAACTAGTGATTCCCACCAGCCTGCGGCCCACTATTCTACACCTGGCCCACGGAGCATTCTCCCACTACGGCTTCAACAAGACTTACCATGGGATTCGTCAAGACTACTACTGGCCAGGTATGGTAAATAACGTCAAACAGTACGTAAAACAGTGTCATACATGTCAGATGGCAGGCAAACCGAACGTCTCCATTCCCAGAGCACCACTGATTCCCATACAGGTGCCTGCGGAACCTTTCCACAGACTCATAATAGACTGTGTTGGTCCTTTACCTCGGACCAGTTCAGGTAACGCCTACATCCTAACCATCCTGTGTCCTACCACCAGATTTCCCATAGCAGTTCCAGTGAAGAACATCACGGCTGCTACGGTTATCAAACATCTATTGAAGATCTTCACTCAATACGGATTTCCCAGGGAGATTCAAAGTGACTGTGGCACCAACTTCACCAGTGATCTCTTCAAAAGGACACTGGAGGAGTTCAACATCAAACAGGTATTGTCCAGCCCCTATCATCCTGCTTCACAGGGTTCTCTTGAACGTAGTCATCAGACCATCAAAGCACTCTTGAAAAAGTTTTGTAGTGAAACCTCAAAGGATTGGGATAAGCAGATTGACCTAATAATGTGTATTTTCAGAAGTCTCCCCAATGAGTCCCTAGGAGTATCTCCTTATGAGATGCTCTACGGCCGTAAGTGCCGTACTCCCCTTAAGGCTTTCAAAGACTCTCTCAGAGATGCCACCTTCAGTGAGCATCAGAATGTGCCCCAGTTTCTTCAAAACCTTCAGCACATTCTAGAGAGAGTCCACCGCTTTGCCCATGATAATCTATTGAAAGCCCAGGTGAGAATGAAGACTCATTACGACCAGACCAGCAAAGTAAGAAAATTCAAGCCGGGAGACTTCGTCCTTGCTTATTTCCCTATCCCAGGTTCACCTTTACAAAACAGATTTTCAGGACCCTACTGCGTCAAAGAGTGCAGGAATAATAATAATTATGTGATAGAGACTCCAGATAGGCGGCGGAAGACCCAGCTGTGCCACGTCAACCTCCTGAAGCAATATAATGGTACTCCTCCCACTGTCTTGATTAATTGTTCTACCTTCACAGAACCCTACATCCACAGTGAGACCATCCCGGCTTCTTCTCCCGAAAGCACTGACAAGGAGTCGGCGCTTTCTAATTCCAAAATCCTTAATGATCTTCCCAAATGCTTTCAGGATAATAATCGTGCTCCTATGCCCTCTTCTAATTCCACTCTCACCTCGTCAGATAAGCCCTTCATCCTCCATGTCGACGCCAATGGTACCGACGTGGGTGGTGTCGTGATGCAGCAACGAGGCGAGAAGAATACACCTGTCAGCGACTACTGCTACAAGGATCTACGGAACAATTGGCAAGGAGCTACTCTTCCTCATCCTGAAGCTTCAGCACTTCACTCCACACCTGAAAAGTGCTCGGTCCACCATCAATACGGACCACACCACCCTACACCTCCTGCAGCACGCCCACTTCTCATCTCAACGTCTTCTACTATGGGCTTGCTACCTGCAGAAATTCAACCTGGAGACACGCTATACCAAGAGTCTGACAACATCTTAGCCCATGATCTCTCCAGAGTTTATGAAGTAGAAGCAACTCCATCCATTACTCCACCACATAACGACGTACTTCTTCCAGAACCGCAGGCTTCGGGGGAGAGTTGTGACGATAATCTCCTTCAAGAGATTGAGCCTGCTCTTCCCTCCAAAATTACGTCTTCACAATTATATAAAAAGACTATGGAAGAAATGTCCAACAACGACAACAACACCAGCACCAGCAAGGCTTGCCAGGGTGAGCAGAAACGTATGCAGCCCGCCACCTGTTCGGACCCAAATCACCAAACTACCCGTTGATCGCTACGGCTCCGCTGATTGGTCGCCGGTCTGGCTGCACCTGCACTCGCCCCCCAATACTACCCGATGTCTGGGGTCGCCCCAACATCAGTCTTCAGAATGTTCCGTGCTTTCGTAGCCAGCACACCTCCCAGCTAGACTCTAGAGTGTACTGAGAGAGGTGGTGGCTTTAAGCCAATATTCCAGCACCTCCCACTTACTGTTGTATTGCACTTCTTGTTATTTTGCCTTAACGTAACTTTTCATTTTGTCATTTAAGAATTCTTATTATTTTGATTCATTGATTTTATTATACATATTTGTTTGTGCATTATTTTCATGTTTTGATTTATTTAACGTAATTAAAATTTCATTGTTAAAGTTTACTTGTGTTTTGTGTGTCTTCTCCTTACCTTACCACAGACGAAGTTCCAGTTTTTCTATTTTTTTTTATAACTATGTGACGAGGCCATACCCCTAGCCTTGAACAGCCGAACACCAACGCGTTACCGTCACAATATATATATATATATATATATATATATATATATATATATATATATATATATATATATATATATATATATATGCATATAAATAAAAAAACAAGTAAATGTAAATAATTTCACCTTGCACCTAGATCCACCAAGCCTGTATGGCGCGCGTTTCAGTACTTCGGAAATCTAGAACTATCTAGAATCTCTAATCTGCAATGAAACAATACATATTATTGCACTTACCAAAACATGGATGAATGTAGAAAATACAGAACTATTAGCTGAATATCACAGATATATTAGACCGTGTATGTTAGGTAATACCTAACATACACGCCTCCACACACACTACATTTGAAATGTAGTCTCAAAAAGACTACATTTCAACAGCAAAGATTACTCCATAAAAAATAATTAAATTATTGACCAACATGAGAGAGGGTTAGCCAACATGAGAGGGTTGTGTTGATTGCCTGAAAATATTTGAATTGTTTAATGTATTGAATGGCATTTTTCAAGTTACAACATTTTTTAAATTACTGAACTAGGTTCTAGGCTTTGCTAGGCTTAATTCAATTATTACAGATAAGCCTAACCTAGCCTAGAACCCAGTGGGTTTTCTTCCTATTGGGGAGTGTTGTACATGCCTCGCCTCCACATACACACTAGCACAGCCAGGCCTCGCCTCCACATACACACTAGCACAGCCAGACCTCGCCTCCACATACACTAGCACAGCCAGGCCTCGCCTCCACATACACCAGCACTGCCAAGCCTCGCCTCCACATACACACTAGCACTGCCAGGCCTCGCCTCCTCATACACACTAGCACAGCCAGGCCTCGCCTCCACATACACTAGCACAGCCAGGCCTCGCCTCCACATACACCAGCACTGCCAGGCCTCGCCTCCACATACACACTAGCACTGCCAGGCCTCGCCTCCACATACACACTAGCACAGCCAGGCCTCGCCTCCACATACACCAGCACTGCCAGGCCTCGCCTCCAATAACACCAGCACTGCCCGGCCTTGCCTCCACATACACCAGCACTGCCAGGCCTCGCCTCCACATACACTAGCACAGTCAGGCCTTGCCTCCACATACACCAGCACTGCCAGGCCTCGCCTCCACATACACACTAGCACAGCCAGGCCTCGCCTCCACATACACCTCCACCATTACATATAACAACCACCACCATGTGAGAAATCTTTAAGGAATTCTGATAAAGAAAGAGATCTAGGGGTGGTTCTAAATAGAAAACTATCACCTGAGGACAACATAAAGAACATTGTGTGAGGAGCCTATGCCATGCATTCCAACTTCAGAATTGCTTTTAAATACATGGATGGCGAAATACTAAAGAAATTATTCACCACTTTTGTTAGTCCAAAGCTAGAATATGCAGCAGTTGTGGGGTGCCCATATTGTGTGCCATCACATTTAAACCAACCAAGCCCACAAATACGTCAACATGGACCAGCATTACACCGTCTAACATACTCTGTCAGATGTAACAACTAAATTTGTGAATTCAAGACCTAATCTATTGTATAACACAGTGTTAGTACGAGAAAAACATTACTTACATTCGAAGCATTGTTTTAAAATGGCGGCGGTCTTGTTGTACTGACGCTCCACACTGTGTGTTCGTTTGCGTATGATGAACGTGTGACAATTTACTACAACAATTATTTAATTATTCTTATTCTTTATTTTACTATTTTTAGGGTACATGAAATTTCAAACTTATTTGCACACAATAATATAATTGCATTGTCATAACCTTTATATAATACGGAAAATACGATGACATGAACGAAGTCAAAGTGAAGTTGAAGTCAAAGTCATTCGCCGAACGTATTAGTCATTTTTTTTCTCCCAAACGATAGGGGATAACAAATCCACAGAGAATATAAGTGTACAGTAAAGTCAATTTTATTCAGGAAAGTACATACATAGTTGATTTACAAACATAATGTTGGATTTATAGATAGAGCTAGTGCATACAATACCTAAAGCCACTATAGTAGGCATAGCATTTCAGGCAACTGGGCAGTATATATGGACCCCTTACTCAAATCTCTGAATATGTTAGATATTAAGTCCCTGCACATACTCTCATGTGTATTTTATATATATAAAATGCTGCACTGTAATGTCAATCCTGACCTTAAAAGCTTCCTAGAAGGTTGTAACAGATCCCATGAGCACCACACCAGAAACAAATACCTATTTGATATTCCAAGAGTACGACTTAGTCAAACTAGAAATGCTTTACAAATCAAGGGACCTCGAATGTGGAATGACCTTCCCAATTATGTTAAAAACTGTACCTCTCCCAACCAATTTAAGATAAATAAAGATAAATTTATAAGTTAAGAAAAATTCCACAAATCAACAACCCTGTTACTGACCCAGTATTTACCCAAGTCTTTCCTAAATCTAAACTTATCCAATTTATACCCATTGTTTCGTGTTCTATCTTGTGTTGACAATTTTAATACCCTATTAATATCCCCTTTGTTATATCCATTCAGGAAATTGTGGTTGATCTCGAACCCATTGAAAATGTGACGACATACTGAATTTTGGGCGTTACAGGGCAAAAACATAAGAACAAAGGTAACTGCAGAAGGCCTATTGGCCCATACCAGCCAGCTCCTATCTATAACAGATAACATAACAAACATAACAACAGTAAAAACATTTAGTTTTTAGTAAAAACAAAACTTTTGCCTTATTTAAAAGCAAAACCAAAAAGTACCTAACTTCATCTTCTTAGTTTCCTACACTGAGCTTTAAATTTGCTCTGTACCTAGTGTTACCCAATCTCCTAATTTTTATGTAATATCAAACAACCTTATCATTGTGTTCATTGCTGTCTTCTTTTATGTGCTAGCCATATGCTGCATTGTGACTACCAATTTGTTGTCAACTACCATTTTAAGCTGTCATTGCAATCAATCTTAGCTACCTATGTGCTTTAATATACTGCACCTACAATTTTCTCTCATCTTTTTTTTTTTTTTTTTCATTTCATGTAATCTGTTATCATTTTTTGTCTATAAATTTTGCAAGTATTTACCTCCTTAAAATTTTCTTAGATTAAGGACCTGCCCGAAACGCTGCGCGTGCTAGTGGCTTTACAAGACTGTAATTACCATATTTGTATCCTCACATTCCTTAAGTACATTCTTGTATATGCATAAATAAATAAATAAATAAATAAATAAATTAGTGTGTGTTTGATGCTCACTGATATGTTCCAGCGTTGTTTTATATATGGTGCTATTCTATCTTACGCTTTGTTGCTCTTTTATACCTACGGACTCATAGAACATTCTATTGCGAAAACATTGGCACAAAAATGAATGACGTACATACAATAATAATGTCAGGACAGTGAAATAATTATAAACTTTCAAAGCGCTGTATCGCCCATGTGTCGTCGTGTCACCAATACTGGGTAACAGTTCCGCCACTTCCCACACTCTTGCGAGTGGGCCGCGACAATTATTCTACGTTTATATTCATATCACCGTGTTGGGAATTTCATTGCGAGTCTATTGATACCAAAATTAACACTGTAGGACAAGTGTGGAAGTGATAACAATCCCAAGAGTAAAAACATTTTGTTGCTCTTGGGCACTCACGGCGAGTCATCTACGTAGGTATTTATTTGGTGCTGGTATCCATATAACTTTTTGTGACCGTTTTTACTGATGTTCTTCTAGAGAATGTTATTGCGAACACGTTGGTACCAAAATGAAATACATAGCTCAAGAACTAAGGTCAGGAGAGTAAAAAGAGTATACACATTTTTGTTTTGACGCTTAAGGTTATTGTGAGTACTCATTAGTTTAGTCTGCCGTTTAAAGAAAAAAAGAGCATATCAATGGTATATCACAGAAAACGAATTTATCATAAACTCATGTATTTGTCTTATCATATTGAACTGCATTCATATTTTTAATATATAACTATATGAATATACAAATTTCTGTAAATCCCCTACCATGTTGGAATCTGTGGAACTGAATGAGCAAATGTGCTGGCTGAAGGCGCTGAAGGAAACCACATTGGTTTCATTTTGGATACAAATGTCCATGGAGATTCAAAATGGAAACTAATTATATAGTTGAACCTGCAGAGAGGAGTTTAAGAATCTGTGTTGAGAGTGATGGACACAGCCTTCACAATTATACTTCAGAGAATGTAAACATCTAAGAGTCATTAGAAATATGTGTAGAATAATAAACCCTACATTGTTTGAGTTAGGGAAAACACCATTTGTCATATATAGATACTAGCTGTTCCTAAAGATTCACCCATTTTGCACCAGCAAGATAACATATAAGATTTTAAGAGTCGACGAATGTTAATCTTCTTGTTTGATAAACTGTGAACTTGAGACATAGTTAATAAGAACATTCCAATATATAAGACAACAAAAAGTTTTCAGATTCTTTCACACCACTTTCCAGCAACTTTTATAATTTATATAAATTATTTTAGGGAATAATACATAAATTATATATTTAAACATGATATAGTGTTTAGTGGAATGCATAAGGAGTCAAATTGTGTTAAAAAGAGCGATATTTAGAAAATTTGGAAAACTACTTTTTTCTGTTCATATTATAACTAAATGGATTTTAAAGGTTTCACTCAGCCAATATATATCATTCACAATTTATTAATGAATTTTACAAAAAAACACCATAAATTTTATATTTAAACATGTAAAAACTATTTGTTTTACATTTGGAACAAAATAATTGTAGAAAAACAATTTAAAATAAAACCTTTGTGTTTGGATTTTTTGATTAAAAGCTTCTCAAAGGCTCTCCTGCACCATTCTCAATGCAAATCATTCCCACACCTATGGGAAGAGATAGGCGAACGTTGCCTAGATGATTTGTGTTTGCTGGGACGCTTTCACCGCCCGGAAAAGAGGTTCCTGAAAAATCACATACAAAAGCATGGACATGGGACACCCCTGACGAACGGAATGGCAAATAGGAAAAAATGAACTAAACAACCCAATCACACAAACGTGACTGCGACCCCGGACATACAACAAACGGACCCACCCCACAAACACCACCGGAAAACCAAGCCTCTCCATAGCACTAAAAACAAACTCTAAAGACACCCGATCGAAGGCCTTTGACCAATCCAAGCTGATCATAGCCGCCAAAAGCCGATACTCGGACGCATAGAGAAGCACGTCACGAAGTAAGGCATTGCAATGCATCAGGGCACGGCCAGGCACACCACAAAATTGTTCCATAGAGACTACCGACGCAACTACACCCCGACATCGACGCGCTAAAACCTTAGAAAGAATTTTATAATCAACATTTAAGAGCGTAATAGGCCTTCAATTGGAAAACAACTGCAAATCGCCCGGCTTTGGGAGCAGCCGCACGATCCCGTCACAAAAGGAATCAGGCAGAGCACCCAAACGCAAACACGCCTGCACCACTTCCAAAAGCACCTCCCCCAACAAATCCCAAAAGGTAAGGTAGAACTCAATGGGCAGGCCATCCGCACCCGGCACTCTCCCAGAACGAAACGACCGAACCACCTCCAGGAGCTCAACCGTGGAAACATCCTGCACCAACCGGTCACACTCCGAGCGCGACAAACCGGGGAAGCACCTGTCCAAAAAGGAACCCGCGAGCACACTATCCCCACGCACCTCCCCATAAAGTGCCTCCAACTCCTGCCGCGCGGTAAGCAGAACACCCTCCGTGCTATAAATCACAGACCCATCAGGCCGCCGAAGGCCCTTGAGAAGAATGGAACCCCGAGCAGCCTTTTCCCTCTCTAAAAGAAAGGGAGAGAGAGCCTCTCCCCATCCACCCGCTCAGCTACACGAGCACACACGCGAACACCGTCAGCCAACACCGCACGCAAATCACAAATACAGTGGTACCTCGGAATGCGATTGTCCCTGTATGCGAGGTTTTCGGAAGGCGAGGTGTATTTACTCCAAAAATTTGTCTCGGAAGGCGATGGTTACTTCGGGAGGCGAGTTTGGACGCGAGTTTGTTGATACGCGTACAGCCGACCTAGCGCGTGGTGGTTCGGCGATCGTCGCCCCTCCGCCCCGCCGCCCCTCAGTTTATTATTGTCTCGCGCTCAGTGACTACCCCCACATCAATTCTTCTCGCGGATTTTCAGTGTTTTGTTGGATTTTTGGTGATTTGTCTATACAATTTGTTATTATATATCTCACCATGGGTCCCAAGAAAGCCAGTGGTAAGGATAAAGGCCAGAAAGCTCATGTGAGGATGACAATAGAGGAGAAACAAGAGATCATTCGGAAGCATGAGAACGGTACACGTGTTGTTGAACTTTGTAGGCAGTACAACAAAGCCACATCAACAATATGCACTATACTTAAGAAGAAAAATAAGATTATGGGTGCTAAAGTGGCAAAAGGAGTAAGAACATTAACGGCACAAAGACCACAAATACTTGAAGAAGTGGAAAAGTTGTTATTAATTTGGATACACGACAAGGAGTTGAGGGGTGATAGTGTTTCGGAGGCCATTATTTGTGAGAAAGCCAGGGTGTTGCACGAAGACCTTCTAAAGAATACCCCTGCAACGAGTGATGCAGATAAGAAAGAGTTTAAGGCAAGCAGGGGCTGGTTTGAAAAATTTAGAAAGAGAAGTGGTATCCATAGTGTTACAAGGCATGGGGTTATGTGATGTGATTATGGAAGGGGACTCCCCTTCCAAACAGTAACTCCTCTCCTCCTCCCCCCTCCTCACCATCTTCCATACGCCTACAGCACTTGACAGCAAGGTAAGTAATAACTGGAACACAGTTTTGTAGGTTTATTTAGATGAATTAGGTATAAAAATTTAGTTTGATGTGGGGTTTTTGGGGTAGTCAGGAACGGATTAATTCATTTTCCTTTATTTCTTATGGGGAAATTAACTTCGGAATGCGAGTTTTCGGAAGGCGAGGCGTCTCCAGGAACGGATTAAACTCTTATTCTGAGGTATGCCTGTACGCTCCTTACACTCAGCAATCTCACTAAAGCAGTCAACCCCAGCATTCAACTGCACATATAAAGAAGACAAACGCGCCTGAAGTAACCGCAGCAGACCAAACCTCCCGGCAGCCTCCCGCTTAGCAACAATCCCAAAAAACCTCCGACACTCCACCTTACACCACTCCCACCAAACGAACAAAGAGGAGAAATCAGCCTTCCGGGCAATGATGCCAACCCACCAGGCCCGAAACTGCGCACAAATACGTGGACAACGCAATAACCGACAATTTAGTTTCCACCACCCAGGCCCCACCCGCACCTGACTCCGGACACCAACCAGGACAACCACCAAACAATGATCCGAGAGAGCCACCGGGACCGTGCGAAAATAGAAAACCGAACACTCCCCACCAGAAACATAGAACCTATCCAACCTAGAACTCATCCCACGCGCAGCGAAGGTATACTCCAACGAGCCGCCACACAAAACAGCCACATCGCGAAACCCACACGCACGCAAAACCTCAATTAAAGCGGCCAAAACATTCCGAGGGTGAGCACTAGAGCAATCCCTCACACACGTAACACAATTAAAACCCCCCCCCAAAGATCAAATCCCGCGTATCATGCCGCAGGTATGGCAAAAGCCCCTCCCGAAAAAACAGCTCCCGGTCCTGACGATGCGCCACCCCAGAAGGGGCGTACACGTCAATAACGGAATCACAACCCCCAATTACTCAGCCCGAACAAACAAGACCCGCCCTTCTTCATCCATTGCCGTGTGAAGCACGGAAATAGATGCCCTCCGCGAAAACAACATCAGCGTTCCCCCAAAGGACGTCCTCGGCGGATTCAACACAACATGATACTCAGCACACAACCCCTGTAACACAGACACATCCCGAACATTGTGCTCTTGGATCAGAGCCACATCCACCCGCTGCTCCCGAAGCACATCCACAAGGCCCAGTTGGACCGCCAAAGCATTCAGACCACGAACATTCAAAGACGCACAAACAATAGCAGGCGCCATTGAACCCATTAATGACCCCCAGCCCCTCCAGGACCACCATAGGGCACAGAGCCACCCTATGCAGAGGCGCCGTCATCATCCTGAGGCTCAAACTGCCGCTGCCCCACCGTCGGGGAATCCACCATAATGCCGGGCCTCTGATCCCGCAGGAGGCGGACAGTGCCGGCATCACCCAGCGAAGCACGCCGAGACCTCGCTGCCACTGACCAGGTATCACCGACGTCCACCATCGACGAGGAAATCTTGCTGCCATCCGGCACTGCATCACTCCCGGAATCCATATCAGACACAGGAGAATTAGGAGGAGGAGGAGGGGCACTACCCAAGGCACAACTCCGCGAAGCCTCAATCCGTTTGCCAGGGGGCTCTCTACTGCGTGAGCGGGCCCCTGCAACGCGCTTCCGGCGAGGAGCAAGGGAGGTCAACGCCCCTTCATGGCACGCACCCTCAGGGGGAGCAGAAAGCGGACTCGCAATGCATGCAACAGGAACGCCGGCACCAACGACGACACTTCCATCACCCTCAGCGAACGTACCGCCCACAACGGGAGGCACCGAGACGACACTCCCAACACCACGCCCATCCACCAACGACGCACCAGGAACAGGATGCACCTTCACATCCACCGGAAGTAGAAGACGGGAATCAGGAGCAGCCACGTCCTCCACCACAGCCGGCACAGGAGACACCACAGGCACAGTCGAACCAGCAGGCACAACAGTCGCAGGTGCACCACCAGGCACAACAGTCGCAGGTGCACCACCAGGCACAACAGTCGCAGGTGCACCACCAGGCACAACAGTCGCAGGTGCACCACCAGGCACAGCAGTCGCAGGTGCACCACCAGGCACAGCAGTCGCCGGTGCACCACCAGGCACAACAGTCGCAGGTGCACCACCAGGCACAGCAGTCGCAGGTGCACCACCAGGCACAGCAGTCGCCGGTGCACCACCAGGCACAGCAGTCGCAGGTGCACCACCAGGCACAGCAGTCGCCGGTGCACCACCAGGCACAGCAGTCGCAGGTGCACCACCAGGCACAGCAGTCGCAGGTGCACCACCAGGCACAGCAGTCGCCGGTGCACCACCAGGCACAGCAGTCGCAGGTGCACCACCAGGCACAGCAGTCGCAGGTGCACTACCAGGCACAGCAGTCGCAGGTGCACCACCAGGCACAACAGTCGCAGGTGCACCACCAGGCACAACAGTCGCAGGTGCACCACCAGGCACAGCAGTCGCAGGTGCACCACCAGGCACAGCAGTCGCCGGTGCACCACCAGGCACAGCAGTCGCAGGTGCACCACCAGACACAGCAGTCGCAGGTGCACCACCAGGCACAGCAGTCGCCGGTGCATCACCAGGCACAGCAGTCGCAGGTGCACCACCAGGCACAGCAGTCGCAGGTGCACCACCAGGCACAGCAGTCGCAGGTGCACCACCAGGCACAACAGTCGCAGGTGCACAACCAGGCACAACAGTCGCAGGTGCACCACCAGGCACAGCAGTCGCAGGTGCACCACCAGGCACAGCAGTCGCTGGTGCACCACCAGGCACAGCAGTCGCAGGTGCACCACCAGGCACAGCAGTCGCAGGTGCACCACCAGGCACAACAGTCGCAGGTGCACCACCATGCACAAGAGTCGCAGGTGCACCACCAGGCACAGCAGTCGCAGGTGCACCACCAGGCACAACAGTCGCAGGTGCACCACCAGGCACAACAGTCGCAGGTGCACCACCAGGCACAACAGTCGCAGGTGCACCACCAGGCACAACAGTCGCAGGTGCACCACCAGGCACAACAGTCACAGGTGCACCACCAGGCACAACAGTCGCAGGTGCTCCACCAGGCACAACAGTCGCAGGTGCACCACCAGGCACAACAGTCGCAGGTGCACCACCAGGCACAACAGTCGCAGGTGCACCACCAGGCACAACAGTCGCAGGTGCACCACCAGTCACACCCCCATGTCGAGGACCGGCCAGGGATGCACCATTCTCACGGAGGGGGGGAAAATCCCCCACACTGAACACAGAAGCAGTCTCCATTCGAGGAACCTCACACTGGGCAGCGTCATGGCCCTCCTCCCCACAGCGGCAGCACGTGCAGGCCTGCCCTGGATAGAAAACTCGGAGCGGAAGACCACAGCACATAACCTTAGAGGGGATGGACTCCTTGAGGCGCATATGCAGCGTGCGAGTACACAGACGGAGGCCCCGCAGCCGCCCGGCACTAAAAAAGTTGTACCGATGACGCAACACCGCACCATATCTCGCAAACACAGAAGAAAGCTCCACCTCAGGAAACGTAACAGGTACCCCATGCACGCTCACAAAGGTCAGTGGACCCCACGGATCAGAGACAGTCACAGACACAGCCGAATGAGGAAGGGAAGTCGTCCGCTCGTTCCAACACCCCACAAACCGCTCGTATCCAGGTGACGTGGCAAACGTCACCGCCACGCGAGTGGGAGAAAATTTCTCGAGACCGAGGAGATCCTTAATATCCACCTTCAGGACATCCAAAAGCGCAGCCGCCACAAGTTCCCAATCCACCGGCGCAGAGAACTCCAGCCGAGTAGTATTCACACGGCGGATGCGGCCACCACCAGCCGCCGCCATATTGCTGACCTCCGCCCCAGTCAGCTGGCGCCCCACACCAAGGAGCAACCACCACCAGTCAGCGACAAACAGCTACTGGCAGCCAGAGCCCGACGTCCACGCCCCCCAGAGGCAGAGGACGGAATCCAGGTTATCTTGAAATGATTTCGTTGCTTAGCGTCCCCGCTCCCCGGTCCTCAACCAGGCCTCCTTTTGTTACACATCCCCAGGAAACAACCCGTAGCAGGTGTTTAACTCCCAGGCACCTATTTACTGCTAGGTAACAGGGGCATCTGGGTGATAGAAACATTTTGCCCATTTGTCTCCACATCCACCGGGATCGAACCCAGACCCTCAGGACTACGAATCCAAAGTGCTGTCCACCCAGCTGTCAGGTGCCTGACAGGCATAATGGCGCCCTGACAGCTGGGCATGATGTAGGCATAAAGTTTATACCGAAGTAGTGTGAAAATGTTATACTGCAATGAGTACTGGGAAGATGGGACACCACGAGTGTAGCTCTCATCCTGGAACTACACTTCGATAATTACCCCGTCCACTGGCTGGTGTTCACTGTTACATGGATTTCTCGCTGAGTATACAGATAAAATATCAGCCCCTTCGACTACTGTCTGGGTCCTCGCTTCAGGTGTGGGTGTTGCCTGTACCTGGGATGTTTCGTCACACACAGGCAGGACTGGCCTTGTTGCAGATGGTGCTTCAGGTGTGTGTGTTGCCTGTACTCGGGACGTGACGGGCGCACCACATCTCCACACATGTCTAGAATAACTGTAAACAATACTAAAGAGGTCCCTCTTTTCTACTAATTAAATTTACATAATGGAGCGGTACTTGGGGATGTGGCAACAGCGAGAAGTTTGCCGTATTTTGTGAGTTGTGTTGCTGAGACAACACTAGCTCCTTGTCTTGATAGTGTTTAGGTGGAAAATGTTTAAGGTTGACTGCAAAACATGTTTGTATGAACAAGATGGATATTACATTTGTGAAATTTGTCTGCATATTAAAAACGAATGGAACCTTAGCTAATTAAGAAATTAATATTGCTAACCAAATGTAAGAGTTAGGGTAGTTTGATGGTGAGAGCTGTGGGTTAGGTAATATGAGAAACAGAAGTACTTTGAGAATATCAGCATGAAGAGCGGATTGTGCGAAGCAAGTGGTTGACATTACACAATACTTGCACCTGTACATATATTACTCGTAATTGCTCAACGGAATTATGTTTACTGAAACTTTTCCAAATCTATGGTGTTGAATCTGAAACTAACACATAGGTAAACAATGAAACATATTTTCAGTTAAAGGAAGCATCGTGAATGTTAGGGAAAAATCATAATTGAAAAATGTCTTTACTAACAGGACGTTTTGTGCCCATTACGCAGGATACGGTGGTGGCCCTCCAGGCGCTGGCACTGTACGAGACCCACTTGTACCAGGGACCTCTGAACGTGGTGGCAACGGTGACAGCTAGCGGCCTGGCACACCCCTTCACCGTCACCGACGACAACAAACTGCTGCAGCAGTTGGTAAAGCTGCCCACTGTTCCCACCACGGTCTCCATCACTATGGAGGGCCAGGGATGTGCTGTCTTGCAGGTGAGCTTACTCTGTTAGTCTTTCTGTGTACGTGTGTTTGTGGCTGTGTGAGTGTATGTGTGTGTGCGTGTGTCTGTCGCTGTGTGAGTGTATGTGTGAGTGTGTCTGTGTACGTGTGTCTGTGGCTGTGTGTGCGTATGTGTGTGCATGTGTCTGTCGCTGTGTGTGCGTGTGTCTGTTGCTGTGTGAAAGCATGTGTGTGCGTGTGTCTGTGGCTGTATGTGCATGTGTCTGTCGCTGTGTGAGCGTATGTCTGTGCGTGTGTCTGTGGCTGCGTGTGTGTATTCAACTAGTTGTGCTTGCGGGGGTTGTGCTCTGTTCTTTCGGGCCGCTTCTCAACTGTCACTCAATTAACTGTTACAAACAACTAATTTTTTCACACACACACACACACACACACACGCACACGCACACGCACACGCACACACACACACACACACACACACACACACACACACACACACACACACACACACACACAAATGACAGAAGACCCAGACAGGAATATGATAGAAACAATATGGCCACCATTAACATAATGGAGAGAGCAGCTTCTGTTGCTAGCAGGAATGGATCTGGACTACTAAGAATGGGAGACTTCAACCATGGGAAGATAGATTGGGAGAACAGAAACCCGCATGGAGGACCAGAAACATGGAGAGCTAAGCTGCTGGACGTGGCAACAAGAAACTTTCTAAGCCAGCACGTCAAGGATCCAACAAGAATGAGAGGAGAGGATGAACCAGCAATGCTTGATCTGATATTTACCCTAAATGAGTGGGATAGAAGGGAAGTCAAGATGGGAGCACCCTTGGGAATGAGTGATCACAGTGTATTGAACTGTGAGTACCTGGTAGAGCTAGGAATTATCCCCCCCCAAAAAAGAATTAGGAAACAAAAGGCTGGCATACCGAAAGGGAAATTATGAGGAGATGAGAAGCTTCCTAAGGGAAATACCTTGGGACACAGACCTCAGAGCTAAGTCTGTACAAAATATGTTGGCCTAAATCACCCAAAAGTGTCAGGAGGCAGTAAGCAGATACATTCCGGCCCAAAAGGAAAAATCCGAGAAGCAAAAGAAGAATCCATGGTATAATGGGGCATGTATAGAAGCAAAGGTACTGAACAAAAGGGCGTGGAGGAACTTCCGGAATAACAGAACACCAGAAAGCAGAGAGAGATACCAGAGAACCAGGAATGAGTATGTCAGGGTGAGAAGAGAAGCAGAGAAAAGTTATGAAAATGATATAGCAAACAAAGCTAAGACCGAACCAAAGCTACTCCACAGTCATATCAGAAGGAAAACAACAGTGAAAGAACAGGTAGTGAAACTTAGAACAGGCTAGGAAAGGTATACAGAGAATGACAAAGAGGTGTGTGATGAACTCAACAAGAGGTTCCAAGAGGTCGTCACAACAGAACAAGGTGAGGCCACTGTGCTAGGAGAAAGGGAAGTAAACCAGGCGGCCTTGGAAAAGTTTGAAATTACGAGAGAGGAGGTCAAGAGACATCTGCTGGACCTGGATGTTAGAAAGGCTGTTGGTCCAGACGGGATCTCGCCATGGGTACTGAAAGAGTGTGCAGAGGCACTTTGCTTGCCACTCTCCATAGTGTATAGTAGGTCACTGGAGACGGGAGACCTACCAGAAATATGGAAGACGGCGAATGTGGTCCCAATATACAAAAAGGGCGACAGGCAAGAGGCACTGAACTACAGGCCAGTGTCCTTAACTTGTATACCATGCAAGGTGATGGAGAAGATCGTGAGAAAAAACCTGGTAGCACATCTGGAGAGAAGGGACTTCGTGACAAATCGACAACATTGGTTCAGGGAGGGTAAATCTTGCCTGACTGGCTTAATAGAATTCTATGACCAGGTAACACAGATTAAGCAAGAAAGAGAGGGCTGGGCGGACTGCATTTTCTTGGATTGTCGGAAAGCCTTTGACACAGTACCGCATAAGAGGCTGGTACATAAGCTGTAGAGACAGGCAGGTGTAGCTGGTAAGGTGCTCCAGTGGATCAGGGAGTACCTAAGCAATAGGAAGCAGAGAGTTACGGTGAGGGGTGAGACCTCCGATTGGCGTGAAGTCACCAGTGGAGTCCCACAGGGCTCTGTACTCGGTCCTATCTTTTTTCTGATATATGTAAATGATCTCTCGGAGGGTATAGATTCATTTCTCTCAATGTTTGCGGACGATGCCAAAAATATGAGAAGGATTAAGACAGAAGAGGACTGTTTGAGGCTTCAAGAAGACCTAGACAAACTGCAGGAATGGTCGAACAAGTGGTTGTTAGAGTTTAACCCAACCAAATGTAATATAATGAAGATAGGTGCAGGGAGCAGGAGGCCAAATACAAGGTATTATCTGGGAGAGGAAATTCTTCAAGAGTCAGAGAAAGAAAAAGACTTGGGAGTTGATATCATGCCAGACCTGTCTCCTGCAGCGCATATCAAGAGGATTACATCAGCGGCATATGCCAGGCTGGCCAACATACGAACGGCATTCAGAAATTTGTGTAAAGAATCATTCAGAACTTTGTATACCACATATGTCAGGCCAATCCTGGAGTATGCAGCCCCAGCATGGAGTCCGTATCTAGTCAAGGATAAGACTAAACTGGAAAAGGTTCAAAGATTTGCCACCAGACTAGTACCCGAGCTGAGAGGTATGAGCTACGAGGAGAGACTACGGGAATTAAACCTCACTTCGCTGGAAGACAGAAGAGTTAGGGGGGACATGATCACCACATTCAAGATTCTCAAGGGAATTGATAGGGTTGATAAAGACAGGCTATTTAACACAAGGGGCACACGCACAAGGGGCACACGCACAAGAGGACACAGGTGGAAACTGAGCGCCCAAATGAGCCACAGAGATATTAGACAGAACTTTTTTAGTGTCAGAGTGGTTGACAAATGGAATGCATTAGGAAGTGATGTGGTAGAGGCTGACTCCATACACAGTTTCAAGTTAGGGGAGAAGGTGGTGGAGGCCAAGACCGTCAGTAGTTTCAAAGCGTTATATGGCAAAGAGTGCTGGGAAGATGGGACACCACGAGCGTAGCTCTCATCCTGTAACTACACTTAGGTAATTACACACACACACACACACACATTTTTGGGATTTTGAGGAGATGGATATTCAGGGCTGTGAAGGTTTCAGTGACTACATAGCAGGTACTGTAACAAATAGAGGGAACAAAATTATAGTCGTAGTCATATATAATCCACCACCAAATGACAGAAGACCTAGACAGGAATATGATAGAAACAACATGGCCACCATTAACATAATAGAAAGAGCAGCTTCTGTTGCTAGCAGGAATGGATCTGGACTACTAATTATGGGAGACTTCAACCATGGGAAGATAGATTGGAAGAACAGAGACCCGCATGGAGGACCAGAAACATGGAGAGCTAAGCTGCTGGACGTGGCAACAAGAAACTTTCTAAGCCAGCACATCAAAGAACCAACAAGAATGAGAGGAGAAGATGAACCAGCAATGCTTGATTTGATATTTACCCTAAATGAGTGGGATATGAGGAAATGGAATTCAGTGGGAGATATAAGATTCAGATATAAATGGGATTGTCGGAAAGCCTTTGACACAGTACCGCATAAGAGGCTGGTACATAAGCTGGAGAGACAGGCAGGTGTAGCTGGTAAGGTACTCCAGTGGATAAGGGAGTATCTAAGCAATAGGAAGCAGAGAGTTACGGTGAGGGGTGAGACCTCCGATTGGCGTGAAGTTACCAGTGGAGTCCCACAGGGCACTGTACTCGGTCCTATCTTGTTTCTGATATATGTAAATGATCTCCCGGAGGGTATCGATTCATTTCTCTCAATGTTTGCGGACGATGCTAAAATTATGAGAAGGATTAAAACAGAAGAGGACTGTTTGAGGCTTCAAGAAGACCTAGACAAGCTGAAGGAATGGTCGAACAAGTGGTTGTTAGAGTTTAACCCAACCAAATGTAATGTAATGAAAATAGGTGTATAGAGCAGGAGGCCAGATACAAGGTATCATCTGGGAGAGGAAATTCTTCAGGAGTCAGAGAAGGAAAAAGACTTGGGGGTTGATATCACGCCAGACCTGTCTCCTGCAGCACATATCAAGCGGATAACATCAGCGGCATATGCCAGGCTGGCCAACATACGAACGGCATTCAGAAACTTGTGTAAAGAATCATTCAGAACTTTGTATACCACATATGTCAGGCCAATCCTGGAGTATGCAGCCCCAGCATGGAGTCCATACCTAGTCAAGGATAAGACTAAACTGAAAAAGGTTCAAACGTTTGCCACCAGACTAGTTCCCGAGCTGAGAGGTATGAGCTACGAGGAGAGACTACGGGAATTAAACCTCACTTCGCTGGAAGACAGAAGAGTTAGGGGGGAGATGATCACCACATTCAAGATTCTGAAGGGAATTGATAGGGTAGATAAAGACAGTCTATTTAACACAAGGGGAACACGCACAAGGGGACACAGGTGGAAACTGAGTGCCCAAATGAGCCACAGAGATATTGGAAAGAACTTTTTTAGTGTCAGAGTGGTTGACAAATGGAATGCATTAGGGGGTGATGTGGTGGAGGCTGACTCCATACACAGTTTCAAGTATAGATATGATAGAGCCCGATAGGCTCAGGAATCTGTACACCTGTTGATTGACGGTTGAGAGGCGTGACCAAAGAGCCAGAGCTCAACCCCCGTGTGTGTGTACTCACAGAGGTGAGTACACACACACGGCCCCAGCATGGAGCCCGTACCTTATCAAGCACAAGACGAAGCTGGAAAAAGTTCAGAGGTATGCCACAAGACTGGTTCCAGAACTAAGAGGCATGAGTTACGAGGAAATACTGCGGGAAATGCACCTTACGACACTGGAAGACAGAGGAGTGAGGAAAGACATGATCACTACCTACAAAATCCTCAGGGGAATTGACAAGGTAGACAAGCATAAACTATTCAACACTGGTGGTACGCGAACAAGGGGACACAGGTGGAAACTGAGTACCCACATGAGTCACAGAAACGTTAGAAAAAACTTTTTCAATGTCAGAGTAGTTAACAGATGGAATGCATTAGGCAGTGATGTGGTGGAGGCAAATTCCATACACAGTTTCAAATGTAGATATGACAGAGCCCAGTAGGCTCAGGAATCTGTACACCAGTTTATTGACAGTTGAGAGGCGGGACCAAAAAGCCAAAACTCAACCCCCGCAAGCATGTAAGTACAAATAGGTGAGTACAGCCAAAGACATACGCTCACACTGATACAAGCTACGGGTTGGTTCTCATTTCCGGCCTTGATATCATTCATATTGTTTACAATATCCTCTATTCCTGCTCCCGGATATCAAGACCATAACTTGTTCCCTCCATCCCGGGCACAAAATGTTCTACCCAAATACCTCACCTGGGAATCACCCACAACCAAAATTCCCTTCCTTCCTTCACCGGCGCTCCCTCCGTTGACTTACTTTTCGGGTGAACTGCGGGCTTCCTACGGGATATTAGAATGGCCTTACTTTAATCCCTCTCCTTCTATGCAATATTTCTTCCTCTTTATCCTACAGCTTTGATCGTGTTCTTGTGTAAATCATTACTTAATGTTTAAATTAAAATCATCTACCTCTCCTGCTTTATAGCAAGCTCTGCTGGAACGGTTCAGCAGGAATATACTTTGACAGTTTCTAGCGGCAGCTCAAATTCACAGCGGGTGTGCAATTTTTGTTAACATCGTTGTTTATATTCCATCTTGCTACTGCAATTAGTAATTTTGTACAAATTAACTGGTTAAGTGGTAATCAATGAGCAAATTAATAAACAAACATTGAAGATATTAAAGTCCCCAGGGCCAGAATAGTGTTTGCCAGAGCTTGTAAAAGAGCTTGCAGAGCCCCTATCTTGCTTATTGAATAAATGGATAGAGTCTAGCAGAGTTCAGGAGCCGGGGAGGGTTGCTTATGTAGTTCCCATATTCAAGAATGGAAATAGATTTCTTGCAATGGACATTGCAAGAGATCATTGTCCAATTAGCTTTATATTCATTGTAGGTACATTGCTTGAACTGATAATCACAAAATTCATTTGTTCGTCTTTAAAGACATGGATTAATAAATGAAACACAATGTAGTTTCACTAAGAACAGACCATGTTTCGCTAAATTACTTTCACTCTTGTCTTGTTTATTTTAAGCAGTTTATTACAAAGAATATCTGGGGGGGGGGGTCATGATTAGTAGAAATTTAAAGCCAAACAATTTGTATATAAATGTATGATTTATGCAGTACAGTTTTGGTCATCATACTTTAGGATTAACATCAATTCACTAGAACGAGTTCAGAAAAGGATAACTAAGTTTATCCCACAAACTAGAAACATTCCATATTAAGAAAGAAAAGTGAAGAGTTAAGAGTGACAGAAATGAGTGGGCATAACAGGAAGGATAGTAATAAGGTATTAAATATTTAAACACAAAATACAAAATGAAGTAATAAATATAAATTGAATGAGTTTAATTTGAGAAAAGACCTGGGTAAATACTGGTTTGAAAACAGAGTTGTTGATTTGTGGAACAAATTACCAGGGTTACATAATACAAGTGGGATACCTTGATTGTTTCAAGCGTAGGATAGACATAGATAGATGAGGTTGGGTGGATATAAACAGGAGCTGCCACGAGTAAGGCAATAGTCCTTCTGCAGCGTCCTTAATTCTTGTTCTCATGTTCATAAAGGTGGTATTGACTGCCAGCTTTTCATGGTGGAAGTTGGCGAGTATGAGGCCAAAGGTTCATAAAGGTGGTATTGACTGCCAGCTTCTCATGGTGGAAGTTGGTGTGTATGAGGCCAAAGGTTCATAAAGGTGGTATTGACTGTCAGCTTTTCATGGTGGAAGTTGGCGAGTATGAGGCCAAAGGTTCATAAAGGTGGTATTGACTGCCAGCTTCTCATGGTGGAAGTTGGCGAGTATGAGGCCAAAGGTTCATAAAGGTGGTATTGACTGCCAGCTTCTCATGGTGGAAGTTGGCGAGTATGAGGCCAAAGATTCATAAAGGTGGTATTGACTGCCAGCTTCTCATGGTGGAAGTTGGCGTGTATGAGTCCAAAGGTTCATAAAGGTGGTATTGACTGCCAGCTTCTCATGGTGGAAGTTGGTGTGTATGAGGCCAAAGGTTCATAAAGGTGGTATTGACTGCCAGCTTCTCATGGTGGAAGTTGGTGTATATGAGGCCAAAGGTTCATAAAGGTGGTATTGATTGCCAGCTTCTCATGGTGGAAGTTGGCGAGTATGAGACCAAAGGTTCATAAAGGTGGTATTGACTGCCAGCTTCTCATGGTGGAAGTTGGCGAGTATGAGGCCAAAGGTTCATAAAGGTGGTATTGACTGCCAGCTTCTCATGGTGGAAGTTGGCGAGTATGAGGCCAAAGGTTCATAAAGGTGGTATTGACTGCCAGCTTCTCATGGTGGAAGTTGGCGAGTATGAGGCCAAAGGCAAGCCAAGTAATGAGCTGCGATATTGTAACAATTGACATGCAGGCTTAGTGCATTCTGATAATTATTGCATTAACAATTTGTTTCAGGCTGTTCTACGGTACAACATTCCTGAGGCTGAGGCGAGTGACGCCTTCGACATGACCGTCAACACAAACACCGTGCCGGATGAGAAGTGCGTCACCAAGCGCATCACTGTGTGCGCCTCCCGGACGGCAAGTCCAATATGGCCGTCATTGAGGTCAATCTCATTTCCGGTTACATCCCAGAGAAAGATGATCTGAAGGAATTTCTTAAAAAGGATAAAAATATAAAGCGATATGATGTAGATGGCAGCAAGATAGCTTTCTATATTGAGGAATTAACTGCTAAAGACACTTGTGCAAACTTCCGTGTAATAAGAGACATAGAGGTGGAGGAGGTCAAGCCCGGCACAGTGCGTCTCTATGACTACTATCAGCCAGAGTTCCAGATCTCAAAGGTCAGTCCATCGTTCCGGGTTGTCTTTCCTTCCTCATCTTTCCTCAACAACAAAATGCTATTTTTTATTCTGCTAAATATTTATAACTTAAATATAAAAAATGAAATTAAATGAATTGACTTTCCAATAAAATATAGTTTTTTAATAATTAAATTTGTCTTATTTAAAATGTATTGCATCACATTTTTATTACTGGAATAGTTTCCAGTTTCAATACAAATTGATTTTGCTCTGTAGCTTTTGAACTATTCATGTATTCTTTCATAACACTCCTACGTTATAGCTAGACCGAAATTGTACTTACAGATCTCTTAGAGCTTATGTATAATTATGGGTTGAATGTAACGAAATGGCCCTTTTTGGGCGGCCTAAATAGCTGGCCAGGCCCCGGCACTACTGACCCGTCACACCTCTGGACTTGTTCCCACCCACCCCAGACACAGGAAAATAATCTGGTGAGCTCATAGTGGCGATAGGGATCCTAGAGCAACCTCATAATCGGTAAATACAGCCCAGGAAGTACTAGTGAACAAAGACAAATTGGATGTCACGATGAGAGAGAACAGGAAACAAGGGAAGAAGTAGGTTGCTGAATGCCAACATACTACGAGCCGCCTTAAAGCAGCCCCGAACAACACAGGGAACAATTACAGGAACAGGGAGCAAACGAGGCCGCCCAAACAAGCGAATTTCATGACTTTAAATGTTTGATTTCTGGGCTGGTCTTCGGTAGCTTTCCGGAGCAAATACCCAACTGCGCCTTGGTGACGAAAACCAACTTTGAACTGAAAGAGAGAGTAATAAAGAAGCACAAAGATGAAAGGCTGGCCAGTGAGGGGTGAGAGGCCGGGACCACAGAGCTTGGGGGACGAACAGCTGAGAAAGGTATCCCAGCAGCCAACACTGTAATAGCGTCTTCAACCCACAGCTCGAAAGTGTACAGCACACAGCTCTAAATATCTTACTATCACACCTAGACAGGGGCTTGTATTAGGGAAAGATCACAACACTGTCTGCAGGTATCAGTATAGTAGAGGACAAGGTCACCTGACACAACCTGACCTATACCCAACATGTAAACATTAGCGCATTAAAAAGTGTGACTGTTATTCTCAAGGACCGACAGACCGTCGCCACACAATTCCTGGACTGACTCTAATTGTTTCAGTGAATATCGTAAATAAAACAATTTATGGTGTTTCACCCCCACAAAGGGAAAGAGAAGGAGAAGAGATGCTCTCTATTAAAACCCTACCCTTCCCTCACAACAAAGGGAAAGAGGAGGCGTAGAGATGCCCGCTATTACAACCTAGGGAGGATGGGTATAAATGCCTTCTATAAAAACCTTGACCCCCCCCCTCCAACAAAAGTTGGGGGGGGGGGGTGATGAGAAACCATCTTGATGGGGTTTGATGATGGGAAAGTTTGATTCGACGGGAAAGGAACTCCCATCGTTTCACAAACACAATGGACGAACTCAGAAGAAGGGACTAGGCTTCTACAATACCGTCACTTACCCCACAAGGATCCACCGCTAATATGTCAGAAACAGCAGAAGTCTGAGGCCAAGGTTGTTTAATAACCCTTATCAAAGGCGGTGGCAGAGGCAAGTAAAGATGCCAGCCGATCTCCCAGCCCCAGACAGTAAAACTAAGAATTTAACTCAAGTCAGTATACCAAAACTTCAGGATTCTTAAAAAAGAGGAGGCTCGCCTCCCACAGTGTTGGCCACAATTGAAGACTTGCAAAAGCCGAAACCTTGAGGTGTCTGGATGGAGTACAATAAGTGTCTGAAGCTGTCATCCTGGAGGGCGGCTCAGCCAACATAGGCAAATAGCAACAGCAAATTTTGCTTTCCTGAAAGCTGCAAACAGCATTAACCGAGTTAATTCTGCATGCATTAACGAATCAAATGATACAGAAAATCCCAAAACATACAAAACTTTATTATGAAAAATGTTTGGTTAACCAGCCACCCAATCCCAATGGGAACTATATGGGTGATTTATTAATAAACGTCCAGACGCACCGGACACAAGGGGAGCGTGGGCCAACTCAAGAAAGTACAAACGAGGAAAAAGTAGACGGTGCCACTGATATCAATCCCACGAATCCATATCTTCCACTGAAGTGGAATCGTATAAACGAGCAAGATACATCGTTACACAGGGCACGACGAAGCACGAATATACTGAAAACAAAACAAAGTATGCACACAAGGCACACCTACCTGACTTGTGGTCACTTAATGGAACAACGTCCTGCTCTCTCTTGTCCAAACTGCGTTGTCCATGTCCAGCCTTAAACCTCCTTGTCGATTGCCCTGATTTTCTGGCTGTTCGTGTGTCTTCCTTTCCTAATCTCTCTAGGAGTCGTTGTCTCTGATTACAATCCTTGGTGAATTCGATACCTTGATATCATTCACCTTAGGCCCCCTTCTGTTTTCGTATTGGCATCTTGAGTGGTATCATGCTCCGTTTGAAAATCTTGCGACACAGACGGTGCTACATTGACTTCTGCCTTGGCGCCTTCTTTGATAATTACTTGTGTGCACAAGGACCTTTAGAATCTCCCCTCAACAAGTCTTGGTTGAGGACCCAAGTATTATTCAGACACCGGGGCAACTGATGTCCACACTATAGGGCGATAGCTCTGCTGCAGAAACAGGAAACAAGCTGATGTCAGGAAAGATAAATCTGAAATACATTCAGGGTATTACCCGTCTTCTCTCTTCTTAACTGAACCACAATCGTGAAAAGTAATGACAAATAAAACTAAGGAAGCTACCTGCCCCCCACCCCATAAGATAAAGACAAAATATGTCCCAAGTAACGTTAACTCCTCCTATGTTAGACAACAATGATGGTCTTTACAAAAGAGCGTCTTGGGGCCAGCCATGTGAGTCAACCGGACTCGCAAGTGAAACAAACACTAAGCTGACTTTAGCTGCCATTTGGTGATGCTCTTCGATACTAATGCAAGTTATCTTGACATTGACAAATTACCGTTCTCTTCTTCCATCGTTTTTCCCTTATCAAGGTATGTAGTTTGTTTTGCTGATTGTCTAATTTACTATACTGTCTGAAAACTCTGGTGCAGTGAGGAGTTTGTAAAAAATGGTAGACGTTGCTGTGAAAGGTGAGAAGCAGTAGGTGGAAGAGGTGCAACTGGTTCAGGAGACTCAACTTTATTATTTATATGGTCGTAGTTTACCACAACCAAAATATTAATATATATTTTCTTCTCTCATTGCAGAGCTACACGCTTCCTCCTCCAACTGAGTGCCGCTAGGACATACACTTCTGATAGTATTCCTAGTATACTAAAATGATGCTAGGATCAATAGCTTGTGCTGGGATAACAACTGATGCTAGGACTGACATTCATTCATAAATTTCTAGAAGATTCCAACGTTGCAAAAGTGGTGGACTATGTTAACGAACACATCCGACTTCATCCTACAGTTATCATCTCTCCGTTATTATCTGTTTGCCTTGCAATAATGTTTACCTATAATTTTATTACCAATCAAAAGGGACATCTGTCAGTTACTTGTGTATGTATTATCTCGTGTCCTTTTTGGTTATTGTGCATTTTAATTTTCCATCGTTAATGAAAAGTCTGTTTACACGTGCGTATATCAGCAGTATCAGTTGTGTGTATTCTGAGTGAGAGTAAACATGTGCCTTATTGTTTGCAACTGGAACAATTAAACAGTTTTTGTCAAAAAAAATATAATCTTTCTCCGGAAAAGCCATTTATTATACATAACTTTTCTAGTTTTTGGCAACCACAGCAAGTCTTTCCATTTGCTCCGATCCTGTGCTGTCTTAACCCTTTGCAGGTATAAGGCTAAATATTTGTTGCAGCCAAAATCGAGAATATTGAGATTTGTAGTTTTGTCACTGACCTATAGAGAGAAACCTGGTGTTTCCATCTGTACCAGTGAACTTAATCCTACTTGGAACTTTAGTCGAAATAGTTGATGAAGAGGTATTGTAATTTTAGAGTAAGAGGTACAGATTTTTGGTCAAGACTAACGTCTCTAATTAAACTAATTCTTAAAGTATAGTCTCCTCAAGGTATAAAGTCGAGTTCATTGCCTTGTATGGTTAGTTTATTTTAATAATCCATTGTGTCGGGGACAGACAGCCAGAGTATATTTATACATTGGCATATTTGGCCAATATATTATACACTGGTATATTTATACATCCGATGTATATATTTATACATCGGTCCCCCCCCTCACCCCAGGGTCGAACTACTGACCCTCCCCAGGATGCGGTGAACAGATGCATTAGGTGATTCTCGGAGTTCCCGTTTGTGAGTCGGGAACGAACCCGACTGTACTACGAAGACCCTAAAGTCTCTATTAGGTAAATCATCATAATATATTATACTCGAGTGGTATTTTTGCGCATTATGATTGCGCAAAAATGTGACTGGACACATTGGATTGGGAGGTGATTGGACACGGTTTGAAGTGGAGTTTTTATATAGAAATGGACGTAATAGAAAACGGAGATGTTTTGCATTTTACCCAAATTGACCTCCACTTTGAAAAATTCGATTCATATTGGAAATATTACTCGTGACCGTTATTTTTTACTGTAATTCAGGGTGATTGCATATATTTGAAGTTTTAAATTCCATCTTTTTATACGGGAAATATGACCATAGGTGAAAATTGAGATTTCTCCTATTTTGCCAATATTGACCTGAAGGTTAAAAACTATGATGGATATTTAAATTTTGATGTTTTAGTTCTTTTTTTTTGAAGCGTAATTCAGGGTAGTTGCACACATTTGTAAGTTTCACAATGGATGAGAAGCCTTTTAAAAGACAAATGCGATCAGTAATTAAAGGAAAGTTATCTGACTGGAAATGTCCCCAGCGGAGTACCATATAGTTCACTACCAATAGTAATGTGTATTAACTATGTAAATGGATATCTGCTAGAGGGCATACAACATTATATGTTTGCAGATGATGCAACATTGGAGAAGGGAGTTTGGGAATTAGAAGACTGTATAGACCTCCAAAATGATCATGACAAAGTGAGTGAGTGTAGCTATACATGGCGAATTGATTATGTATCTCATTCCATTATGTAAACAAATATAATGGAATGCAGAATAGGGGAAAACAGGCCAAACACAACCTACACATTATGTGAAAAGAAAATAAACACCTGTCACAGAGTTTTGGGGTGATTCTGAATAGTAAACCCTTTTTTTAATATAAAATTATAAAATAAATGCAATTAAAGGAAAGCTACTAAAGAACATTGCGGTACACAAACACCACCAGACACAGTGAGAGAAACAGTGAACCAAAACAAGATTCAAGCATTCACCATACAAATACACAAACAAACAAAAAATACATACACAACGTTAATACAAAACACCGGTTCCCAGGGCACGGCGTGTAGCCGCGCACTAAATTTACTCCAACCACACAAGTGGAACAAAGATAAGGTACCACAACAACCACACAAGTGGAACACAGATAAGGTACCACAACAACCACACAAGTAGAACACAGATAAGGTATCACAACAACCACACTAGTGGAACACAAATAAGGTACCACAACAACCACACAAATAAGGTACAACAACAACCACACAAGTGGAACACAGATAAGGTACCACAACAACCACACTAGTGGAACACAAATAAGGTACCACGACAACCACACTAGTGGAACACAAATAAGGTACCACGACAACCACACTAGTGGAACACAAATAAGGTACCACAACAACCACACTAGTGGAACACAAATAAGGTACCGTAAAAACAGAGCACTAAAAACACATAACAGTATATACAGAAATCATAAGACATAATAACATACACAATGGTCCTCAACTAACGGAGGCCGTTACCACCCACCAAGATATGTAACAAATACAGAAAACATACCATCATAATAATTCCCTACAAGGGAAATCTAATAAAGAAAATGGACCAGCCCACACAATGGCAATAATAAAAATATATTGCAGTTCTCATGGCAAGGCTGGACACCACCCAGCAGCATGACAAGCAAGGGCGGACACCCAACTCAAGGGTCCAGTAACAAAGCCTAACTCAATAAAACCTACATCAGCCGATTCACACAAACATCCAATCAAAATAACAGGATTATGGAAACCCATATAATCATTTAAGGGTGAGGATGCAGCCTCAACCCACGGGTTAAGAAAACAATACAACGACTAACGCCGCCGCCTGCTAAACCCTATAAGACTCGAGCAGCAGCAACATAAGCCGCCGTGAACCACCGAGCAAGAACCTTCGATTTGCTGTAGCCACCCAGCCCGTCCTCCAAACAAAGATCCAAAAGTGATTCCATGCACCCGCCAAACCCCCCTGTTTATGAATGAAAAGCAGTTTACACACGACTCACAACTGCTGACGTTCGAACATATCCGGAACAAGTGCTTCACTGACGAATTTTGTTCGAATCACAACGCTATAAATGCTTCACCCACATACTACAAATACAAATAATCGCCAACAGAACCTAAACACCTAACCTAACCTAACCTATGCCTATATATGCACAATATGCTAATATATTATAATATTAATTTATACTTGAGAAAATTCCCGTTTTGAATGAACAGCATATTAAAATTTATGAATGCGTCTGTGGGGTCGACCGCTCGATGTAATGGACTTGAGTCGAGGACGGGTTGAAATGCCAGCCCGTCCTCCAAACAAAGATCCAAAAGTGATTTCATGCACCCGCCAAACCCCCTGTTTATGAATGAAAAGCGGTTTACACACGACTCACAACTGCTGACGTTCAAACATATCTGGAACAAGTGCTTCACTGACGAATTTTGTTCGAACCACAACGCTATAAATGCTTCACCCACGTACTACAAATACAAATAATCGCCAACAGAACCTAAACACCTAACCTAACCTATGCCTATATATGCACAATATGCTAATATATTAAAATATTAATTTATACTTGAGAAAATTCCCGTTTTGAATGAACAGCATATTAAAATTTATGAATGCATCTGTGGGGTCGACCGCTGGATGTAATGGACTTGAGTCGAGGACCGATTGCGTGTAGTGCAGCCTACCCCCTCAAGAACCCCAATATCTCAGCCACATTGTACCCTTCTAACCAACCAACCCACAAACAAAAGATGTAGTCCGACACAAACATCCCTAACATGATAAAAGTCTACTATTCCCTTCCGGAAACGACAAGAGGAAAAGCCGCAGCAAATCTACCCGCAAATCAGACCCACAGAAGGTTACATTCATACCCCGAACCAATCTACCAAACAAGAAACTCGCCGACAAAAGTAAAACACACGAAATTGGGACTCGGGCCCCCCCCCAATGAACACAATCAATTGAGCCCACAATACCTAACTTAAACAACCGCTCATTGGTAGCCAGAATCTCATGAAGAAATCGAAACATCAACTCCCATTGTTTAAGGACCAGAAACGGCGCCCGCAGAGAGCCCTACACCGTCCCTCAATCAAATACCGGGTACAATCCCTCCACACGGTGGGCCACACGACCCAAAAGAACCCGATACACCTTCCGTCAACCAAAAGACATACCCATGATACCTTGATAAGGAGCGAAGAATGAGTACCGCACAGGAGTAGACCGACGGCGTGACGAAAGCTACGTCCATACAGACCGGCACCTCCATTAGATAACTCACCCGCATCGAACTAAAGTACAGAGTCAAGGAATTGAGACCATCCCCTAACTCAAGCACCCTACGAAACATCACCCAAAAAACAGCCATCAACTTTACATACACATCAGCCAGCACTATCCCACCTTCCGCCAGACCCTGACACAAGGAGGACCTGCGAACCATCGGGTGGTAGCGGCCACACCACACATACCGAAAAACATTATTTTCTAAATCCAGCGCACGGGCCCTGCTCAATGGGAAATAATGGGCTAAATACCATACCTTAGAAAGAACTCGACAACAGATGATTAGTGCTTGCTGAAAAATCGTCAAGACCCTCTTGGACAGCATCCCCACCGCCGCCACCACCGAGCGAGCAACCGCCACCCAATTATGCAACAATGATTCCTCATAAGAAACAAACCATGTGATACCCAGCATACGAACTGATCGCACCTCCGGCAGCCACGAGCCCTCCCACGACTCCCGACCAGCGCAACTACCCAGCCCCATAATACAAGATTTCTGACGATTGATGACAGCACCTGTGGCCAGCTCCAAACTATGCACCACGTCCTGCACGTGGTGCACAGACCTCCGAATCCACTGTAACCACAAACATGTCGTATCATCGGCATACCCACCCACTCTCAGGTTAAACCCGTTGGGCAACCATGCGGAGACGATAGAGCCACTGGCCTGCACCGCTCGAAACAACAGTTCCTGAAATATATCATACAAAAGCATCGACAGTGGGGGGGGGGGGCAACCCTGGCGAACCGAGCGCCCAATGGAAAACGTAGTACTAAATAACCCATCCACTCACACTCGACTACACCACCCTTCATACAACAAATATGAACCCAAAGTATAAACCGGGGGGGAAGGGGGGGGCAACGCCAAGCCTCTCCAAAATCCACAATAATATATCAATGGCCACACAAGGACTTGGACCAGTGCAGATTTATCAAAGCTGCCGAACCCCCAGTCTGCAACAGATAGACAATCGGATCCCGGACCAAGGTGTGGCAATGGAACAACGACCTTCTGGGCATCCCACAAAACTGATCCCATGAAAGCAGGATCACCACTGACTAAAGTTGATTCGCTAACAGTTTCAATATGATCTTGTAATCCTGATTGAGAAGCGTTATCGGACGCCAATTAGTAAAGCACGCGTTGCTAGGCTTAGAATAGAGCCCCACAATTCTAAGCGATAACCTCTATGAAATCAGCTCCAATAATATCACAGCAGGATACATAAAACTCCGTCAGCAGTCCAGCAAACCCAGGCACCTGGTCCTTTCTCAAAGACCGTGCAATATCCCAGACCTCCGTACAACCAACCGTGCCCTCCAAAAAGCGAACAGTCCAACAGACAACCCTCAAGAACAAAATCCAATAAAAAATTCCTCCATACTCCTATCCCCCCCTCCCCCTCGACCCTCCTATAAAGAACTTCAAGCTTCCGTCAAGAATACAAAAGCACACTATCTGTATTCGACAAAACTGAACCATCAGGCATACGAAAACTAGTCAACAACACCGACTAACGATCATCCTCCTCTTTTCAGAGCAAGAACTGTGAAATACGTTCCCCAAACAACCGCTCCACCATCCTAGCTCGGACCTGCACCCCCGCGGCCATCTCCTCCTCCAATCTCACGAATCTGGTCTTACACAACAAAATCTATACAATAAACATCATCTTAAACTTCTCCTTACACCAATCCAAAATACAAGGGAAACAACGTTTTCTTTAGACTATCGAAGCTCATCGAACCCGAACCAGTTCATGGACGTCGGGACACTGCAGCAAACTACAATTGAGCTTTCACAAGCCCCCTCCCCACCCGCACCTGACTCCGAACACCAACCTTCACAAACACCATACCGTTGTCAGAGAAAGTAACCGGAACTGTTCGAAAGGAGTGCACTGCTTCCTCCCACTTATGAATATAAACCCTATCCTTAGTGAGCACGAAACACAAGAGACATAAGTAAATTCCAAAGCTCCCCCTGAATCATAGCCGCATTCTTAAACCCACAACAACACAGTTTCCACCAATGCTGGGGACGCATTTACAGATATCGGACTACTACAGTCCCGAGCCGATGTAACACAGTTTAAATCACCCCCAAAAACCATCAATTGAGTATCATTTCGCAGAAAGTGCCACACCTCGATATTAAAAAAAGCCTCCCTCTCCTGGTGCCGAGCAGAACCAGAAGGCGCATAAACATTCAACAAAGGAATTACTGACCATAGATACGAAATCCACACAAACAGAATCCTGCCCTCATCCATATCCGTGTGCAACACCGAAATCGGAGCCCGTTAGGAAATGTGAACTAGCGTACCACCCTTATAATAATCTGGTAGGAATCAACAAAATTCTAAACCTATCAGCTAATCCCTGCAACAAGCTCACATCCCGGACATTATACTCCTGAATAAAAGCTATGTCAACCATGTGTCAATGAAGCATCGAGTCCAGACCCATCTGAGTGGCCAGAGAACGAAGCCCATTGACATTCAGGGAGGCACAAAAAGATGGGGAGCCATCAAAACAGGGAGCGGGAAACACAAGGATCTAACTATCCAACCCGTCCTCACACTAGGCTCAAACATCAACCACTACCTTGGACCACATATGAACAAACATAACAGCTCCCCTTGTACCTGGTATAATCTACGACAGAACAACTGACCACTATCCTACCTTTCTCATAGCGAACATGGACATAACACCCCCAAAAAGCAAGACACTTTCATTTAGGTTACACAGTGAATCAGCTTTAGGCAATCTTACAAATGCCCAAGATTACTATCCGAGTGCCGGCGGTGGGGTGGTTCAAATAGCCTCGGCTATCACCTCATTTTGTCCGGTCGTGATGGTCAAGTGGATTAAGGCGTCTTGTACATACCAGTTGCGTTGCTTCTGGGAGTATGGGTTCGAGTCACTTCTGGGGTGTGAGTTTTCAGTTGCATATTGTCCTGGGGACCATTCAGGCTTGTTCGCATTTGTGTTCCTCACGTGTGCCCCAAAGAATGAGGTGATTTGGTAAAATGCTATGCCCAAGATTACTATCCGAGTGCCGGCGGTGGGGTGGTTCAAATAGCCTCGGCTATCACCTCATTTTGTCCGGTCGTGATGGTCAAGTGGATTAAGGCGTCTTGTACATACCAGTTGCGTTGCTTCTGGGAGTATGGGTTCGAGTCACTTCTGGGGTGTGAGTTTTCAGTTGCATATTGTCCTGGGGACCATTCAGGCTTGTTCGCATTTGTGTTCCTCACGTGTGCCCCAAAGAATGAGGTGATTTGGTAAAATGCTATGCCCAAGATTACTATCCGAGTGCCGGCGGTGGGGTGGTTCAAATAGCCTCGGCTATCACCTCATTTTGTCCGGTCGTGATGGTCAAGTGGATTAAGGCGTCTTGTACATACCAGTTGCGTTGCTTCTGGGAGTATGGGTTCGAGTCACTTCTGGGGTGTGAGTTTTCAGTTGCATATTGTCCTGGGGACCATTCAGGCTTGTTCGCATTTGTGTTCCTCACGTGTGCCCCAAAGAATGAGGTGATTTGGTAAAATGCTATGCCCAAGATTACTATCCGAGTGCCGGCGGTGGGGTGGTTCAAATAGCCTCGGCTATCACCTCATTTTGTCCGGTCGTGATGGTCAAGTGGATTAAGGCGTCTTGTACATACCAGTTGCGTTGCTTCTGGGAGTATGGGTTCGAGTCACTTCTGGGGTGTGAGTTTTCAGTTGCATATTGTCCTGGGGACCATTCAGGCTTGTTCGCATTTGTGTTCCTCACGTGTGCCCCAAAGAATGAGGTGATTTGGTAAAATGCTATGCCCAAGATTACTATCCGAGTGCCGGCGGTGGGGTGGTTCAAATAGCCTCGGCTATCACCTCATTTTGTCCGGTCGTGATGGTCAAGTGGATTAAGGCGTCTTGTACATACCAGTTGCGTTGCTTCTGGGAGTATGGGTTCGAGTCACTTCTGGGGTGTGAGTTTTCAGTTGCATATTGTCCTGGGGACCATTCAGGCTTGTTCGCATATATATATATATATATATATATATATATATATATATATATATATATATATATATATATATATATATATATATATATGTATATATATATATATATATATATACATATATATATATATATATATATATATATATATATATATATATATATATATATATATATATATATATATATATATATATATATATATATATATATAAATGATCTGCCTAATGTCTCTAATATTCTTAAACCTATATTGTTTGCTGACGATACTACCCTTATCTATTCAGACTCCACCCACATACACTAAATAATGTTATGAATAATGAATTAAAAAAAGTCCACTTATGGATGTCAACTAACAAACTAACATTAAACATAAAAAAGACTTACTACATCTTATTTGGAAGCAAATCATCAAATGCAATTCAGCTACAGATAGACAACATTAACACCAGTAATAAAAATGATGGCAAGTTTCTTGGCCTATTCCTAGACAAGAGACTCAACTTCAGCACCCACATTCAACACATAACTAAGAAAGTTTCTAAGACAGTTGGTATACTCTCTAAAATAAGATATTATGTTCCTAACTCTGCTCTCCTCTCACTATATTATGCACTAATCTACCCCTATCTTAATTATGGTATCTGTGCATGGGGGTCTACCACTGCAAACTTACTTAAGCCCATCATCACCCAGCAAAAATCTGCTATCAGAATAATAACTAACTCTGCTTTCAGACAACACTCAGCTCCCTTGTTTAAATCCCTAAACTTGCTAAATATTAACTCCCTCCACACATTCTCTTGTGTCAACTACATTTACAAAACCCCTGTTCTTAAATGCAAACCATGCTCTGAAACTCTCCCTGGACAGATGTAATAGGATCTATAATCACCACACCAGAAATAAATATCTTTTTGATATCCCCAGGGTCAAACTTAATCTGTGTAAACACTCTATGCAAACACTTCCGCGAAACTACAGCAACGAAATGTTTCTACTATTTTCAGGGTTGTCAACTTCATACTTGTCCTACAGGGTAAATTTTGGTATCACTGAAATTGCAATAAAATTCTCTACATGGCCATATGCATATAAATATAGAATCAATGTCGCAACCGACCCACAAGAGTGTGGGAAGTGGCCGAAGTGTTACCCGCGGCGGCATATCGGCGAAACCGCATCGAAATATGTATATTCAATTCACTGTCCTGACATTATTTTTCGATGTACGTATTTCATTTTTGTACCAATGTGTTCGCAATAGAATGTTCTAAAAGAACATAAGTATAAAACATCCCATAAGGATGCGTTCGACCGGCAACAAATATAAAAACTACGTCGATCATACTCGTTGTGTCAGTAATACAATTGTTTTACCACGATGATTCTCTGCCATGCCGTTCTCCCCAAATAAGCTCTTCGGCTATTAGAGAGAACGTAAATTTCATGGCAAACATTTCTAAACTATCCCCAAGTAGATCTGATCGAAATTGGAATTTATACAAATATTTATTCTCGTGACTCCCGTCAGAGTCAGCTTTGCGGAACCCGAACAAAACTTGACGCGCTCGTGCGCCACTGAGTGGCGAAAGTGATAATTATTAAGGGACCTAGTCTATGGAACCCACTCCCTAGTGAATTGAAAAGCTGTCAAACTTTTGCCATATTTAAGAGCAAAAGCAAAAAGTACCTAATTTCATCTTCTTAGTTTCCTACACTGAGCTTTAAATTTGCTCTGTATCTATTGTTACCCAATCTCCCAATTTTTATGTACTTAACCCAAACAACCTTATCATTGTGTTCATTGCTGTCTTCTTTTATGTGCTAGCCATATGCTGTATTGTACCTACCAATTTTTGTCAAGTACCATTCAAGCTGTCATTGCAATCAATCTGAGCAATCTATGTGTTTTAATACACCTACAATTTTCTCTCATCTTTTTTTTTCTTGCCTTGCAACTGTTATAATTTTTTATAAATTTTGCACATATTTACCTACTTTAAATTTTCTTAGATTAAGGACCTGCCTGAAACGCTGCGCATACTAGTGGCTTTACAAGATTGTAATTACCATATTATGTATCCTCACAATCTCAATGTAACTTCTTGTATATACATAAATAAATAAATAAATAAATAAATAACTAGGCTATTTAAAGCAGCATCTGTTCTCCCCAGACGCATTCATAAATTTTAACATACTGCATGTGCATTAAAATCGAGTTTGTTCTCATATATAAATTAATATTACTATGCAAAAAATTTTATGTATAGCTAGGCGGAGGTTAGGTGTTTAGGTTCTGTTGGAGATTATTTGTATTTACAACCCATCCTCGACTCAAGTTTATTACATCCAGTGGTTGCCTACAGACGCATTCATAAATTTTAACATGCTGCTCATTCAAAACAGGAATTTTCTCATTTATAAATTAATATTATAATAAATTAGCATATTGTGCATATATAGGCAAAGGTTAGGTCTTTAGGTTCTGTTGGCAATTATTTGTATTTGTAGTACGTGGGTGAAGCATTTATAGCATTGTGGTTCGAATAAAATTCGTCAGTAAAACACTTGTCCAGCCCGTCCTCCAAAGATGCAAAAGTGATTCCATGCACCCGCCAAACCCCCTGTTTATGAATGAAAAACGGTTTACACATGGCATGAAGGAAAGCTAACTCTCAATATATTGATATTTAATTGATTGACTTAAATTACTCGAAGTACCACCCTATTTTTACTGAAAAGGGAAACAGATAAATAAGCAATAGAAAAGGACTGAAATATCCGTGCCTGTGGATAATGTGACTATTAAGAATTATTCCTTGAATATTAATGGACTATAGATAAAATTACTATTCAAGAGGTAAACTTTCCCAAACTTCACAAATGGAGGGTTAATACCAGAAGTTGAGTACTCCTGGTACGGTTCATCGAGGCTGGTTCTTCCTCGAAAAAAGTTAGTAACTCTTACTAAGATATAAATAAAATAGACATTTGATAATTTGGTTAGTAGGAAGAATATATTGTATAATGATTAAATCAGAAGATTGTTCTCATCTAAAGTTCATGAGGCTATGAAATTATACTTGACTTCCTAAATCACGTAAATGAAATATAATCTCAAGTTATTATTAGGTTTCAACCGTTCATTAGTAAATAGTAAGTAAATTAGAATAATTTCAGCTGCTTAGCTGTAACAGTGAACAGAGGTGCGGTGTCGAGATGGCGTCATCTGGGACTTGCTGGAACACGTGATCCACTAGCATAGCGTGGGAAATTGTTGCTATCACAGCAGCTCCAACACACGCTGGAAACCCAATAGAATGTAAAAATTGTCTACACAAATTAGATTATGTCATTACGATTCAATGGATGAGACAAATTAAATTCTTTGCGGACATACATGGCGTTAGGGAAGGTATTATAACGTAACGATGGACTAAGTGCACAGTAATAATATAGAGAGCTCCTATAAAAATACTAGAACACTTAACCTGCTGGTTGTCCACCGATGCAATCCTTGGATCGTTAATGGAGTAGTTGCACACTCCAAGGCCGATTAATAGCATGGGCCTATCGTGTAATTGATGAAAGCTTCGCCTCTCCCTGGACTAATGGCCGCCACATTGTCTAAGTGTCGTCCAACCGCATGGAGCTCAGGCATCCGACTCCTCCCTTCCTCTACCCCTCTCTCGCGCATGCGCAACATATTAGTAGAAATGGAAAATTATTTTCCTTGTAATTACTCTACTTAATACGTCAATGAGAATTGGGTTGCAATTATAGGGAGTTAAATATTGTTTCCATTCTCGCTGAATAACAATAATTATGAACAGTGTTCTTATTGAACGAGAAATGGAGAGAAGTTCTGTTTCTTCCATGACGGTTTAATATAACAGATAAACTGTTATATAGTGATATTTTAGTTAATAACTCGTTGTTATTGAATCATTAGTTGTTATATTATCAGGTATTAATTTTCATAAAGAATACTGATAAAAGTTGAGAATATTATTCAATTCTCTGGCATGTTGGCAATAATTATGTCTTGCTGGACCTAGATTCAGGAAGCTGTGTATTTCTTCGTAAGTGGGTTTGCTACGAAGGTTCCTAAGTGCGCCCTAAGAAGATGCTTAGGTGCGATTCAATAAGGTCCACTTAGGAAGAAAATTGTTGGTTCACCTGCGTGCCGATAGAGGTCACTACTGTGTTTCGTTTGGCCAATCAGAGAGCAGCAACATTCTTCATATTGAAGATTTAGCGCTGGCTTATCGGAGCTCTACTGCCTCCTATTTACGTCGAATTTTCTTATAAAATTAGTATATTTCGAAGTAAAACAATGTTTTTTCAACTTCTACAGCCAGCACCGACATTGTAGTAAACAAATATGTTACATTTGTTGTTTACCTACGTAATTCTTAGAGATACTGTGTAGCTGTCCATGTTGCTCGGAAGATGCGCTGACAATTATTGTATATATTTACTGAATTTACCCAAGGGCCACTAACTATCTAGTGGCCTCGAAGAGGACAGAAAGCCGGCGGCTTGTTAAAGGAACCGCCAATTGTCTACTGATATTTTTTAGCTGGAATTTGGCATTTACGGCTTCAGCGGGTAGGCGGTTCCATGGGTTTATAGCCCTCTTGGTAGAAAAAAACATCTGTTTTCAGTCCTACTTGAGAGAACATACTCTCCAACACTATATCTGTGATTGCCCTGTTATCAGTGACTTCATACCAAATGGTATGAGGTATTTTGGGCTCTGTAATTACTTCATACACTCAGGAATATTGGAAGATATTCTTGTGCTGCACCCAGATTTTGCCAGTGGAGGCTAATAGATCAGCATTAAGTATTTTGTTCTCTCCTAATTCCATGTATGACTGGCCATCCTGTGAGGTGAGGATGTTGGATGAGCTTATAGCTGGTTTTTGATCTACACTGTGTGGTCCTTTATACAGAATAGGGAAGCAGCACATTGCTGTGTATACCTAAACATGTTTAAAAATACATTGTTTGAGAGGAGTCTTGTAGAAACTGGTAAGAGTAATTATAATATAATGTTTCCATGATTCAGTGCTTACCTCTTGTGAAAATCGGGAAGAGTTGTTTAGTCAGAGTTGATTAGTTTTTTGTATTGAGGCTGGTATTTTCTAAATTGATTCCATGTACAGTACTGTATGTCTAACCATCCTGTGAGATGGGAGTATTAGATAAACTTACAGCTAGTTTTTTATCTACACTGTGTAATATTCCATATAGAATAGGGTAGCAGCACATTGCTGTGTATACCTAATCTTCTTAATAAAAAAAATCAGTAATAAAGATTTTAAATTATAGTTTGTATTATTACAAATACAGTACTGTATTATCCTTATTAAATCATGTTGACCATGGATCATTAAGATCTTATGTTGATATGTAACAGTCATATTTCTTTTGAACTGCTAATCCATGCTAATCATTCATTAAATTGTGCATTATGTCTCAATTTTTCACTTCCTTGGATATACTGTACAGTACAAAAAGATAGGATAAAAATAAACCAGTAATATTTCTTTCATTATATTTTTCATTTAAATAACTGCATCAATATTTTTACAGCTGACAGGATTTGTCTTACCATACAGGTGCATTATTTGTTAAAAAAAATTTGGTTTATTGTTACACACAATGGTGCTATATAGCCTTCCCAGCTTGGTGCCTTCTTTTAATACTTACTGATTAAAATATAAATGATAAATACATTTTATTCAGGAAAAGTACATACAGTTGACTGACAAACATAATGTTGGATTTATAGACAGAGCTAGTACATACAATACCTAAAGCCACTAATACTCATAGCATTTCGGGCAAGGTGTGGGAAAAAAAACAGACTAAAACTTAATAGTAATCGGGATTAGGTATAAATTGTGTTGAAAGAAGGAATAAAAAATACAAAAAGGGGGGTTAACATAGCATAAATCAGCAATTGCACATGTTGGTGAACAGCGTTGTTTAAAAAATAGCAAGACATGGGTTGACATTTAGGAGGTAAGTTAGGTTACATGGAGTTAATTAAGCAGTACTTGGTTTAACTTAAACTGGTTGAGAGAGGTACAGCCTTTGACATGATTCGGGAGGTCATTGCACATTCTGGGTCCCTCGATTTGTAGAGCACTTCTAGTTTGGTTACACACAGCCAAATTGCGTAACAGGAAGAGGTCTTGGACACAAATTTGTTCCATGCTAAATGTAGAGGAATTAGCTGAGTATTCCTCAAATAAAATAAGTTGCCTCAGCTTATAAGGTAAATAAAATAAGCATTTCTCAAATAAGTAGCTGCCTCACCTCACTGCCTTACTGCTACATAGCCTTCCCGGCATGGTGCCTTCTTTTGATAATTACTTGTTCCACACCCAAATTGTATAACAGGAAGAGGTCTTGGACCCCTACTTCCCTCTCTCTTTTTTAATAGTCTATATATTCATAATTATAGCTTTAAGTATTTAATGATTCAATGAATAAAGTTTTTAACATTTTTACCCTTCTCCTTACCAAACATCATTTGTGCAGCATATTTTTATTTTATGTCTCACCCAGATTTAATTTCAAAATAAAACCAAACTAAATAAATTAGAAATGGGTATGTATAGCTAAGGTACAACCTTACTACTAGGTGAACAGGGGCATTTGGTGATAGTAAATGATCCCATCAGGCAGGGCTCATCACCTTCTCTCATATTTCATGTTCACCAGTGTTTATTTACTTAATAACTACGGGTATAATATCTTGCTATTATAAAACTAATTCTACTATCATCAAACACATATTTACTTCAAGTTTCAAGCAGAGAATGCTTATTTATTTATTTATTTATTTATTTATGCATATACAAGAATGTACATAAGGAATGTGAGGATACAATTATGGTAATTACAGTCTTGTAAAACCACTAGCACGCGCAGCGTTTCTTTGCAGGTCCTTAATCTAAGAAAATTTTAAGGAGGTAAATACTTGCAAAATTTATAGACAAAAAAATGCTTATATAACTAACACGAAGGACTCCTCTTCACTAGATTCACCAGCTATAATATTTTGGTCATGTTCCAATACAACCCGTTCTCGCAAATTTAATAAGTCAATATTGACTTATTAGTTGCGTGCATAGGTGACATACTAAACATAATAGTTTCCCTTGAAAAGCTTCATAGAAAACACCGACCTTACCTAACCTACTTAGTATGTTAAAATAAGCATCTTATAGCTTCGTAATTACAATTGCTACTTAACCTATTATAGGTATAGGTTAGGTAATAATAGCAATTACGAAGCAATAAGATGCTTATCTTAACATACTAAGTAGGTTAGGTAAGGTCGGTGTTTTCTATGAAGCTTTTCAAGGGAAACTATTATGTTAAGTATGTCAACTATGTACATATTTAATAAGTCAATATTGACTTATTAAATTTGTGAGAACGGGTTGTCCAATATCATAAATCGATCCCAGTGTTATGTAGTAGAGAAAAAATGACTTATATCCAGTTTACGTAAAGCTACGAGTGGTCGAAACCACACTTAAATCCCGGAATGAACTTACGAAGGTTTTTCCACTTAGTGTAGTTACTTGAATACCGACGTAGCCGCCATGAAGGCGCTAAGACGGAAAACGCTCTTAGCTAAGAGGAAAAACCTTCGTAAGTACCTTTCTGAATCCGGCCCCTGGATATTATCTGACGCAATACTGCCCTCGATGTGGGGAGAATTTTAGTAAATGATCAGCGGATAGGAAAATATTAATTTATATTAGTACTACAGTTAGTAGGGTTAGTAGATATTATGCTTAGTATACAATAGTGATGATGTATTATGATACAATAAGGATGTATTAGTGTTGGAACTTTCCAACATAACTCCCAGGGGGGGGGAACTCGGGTCGCAGTTCAATGTTGAGTGCTGAAGTACCCATTCCGAAGTTATTCTTGTGGGAAAAACCTGCTGGGATTGATATGAGAAAACTACCAGGGACTTGTACTGAACTAAATTAAAAATTACTGTCTGCAAATTAATTCAACTAAAGTCTCTAGCTAGGGTCGTAAATCCTAGCTCCTCTTTTCTTAATGACAGATTGTGGGCTGTAAGGGACAGGTGGGGTGAATGAATTAGTTGATAGGCTGATTGAAGATCCACAGTCCGCCTGTAGACAGGTATCTCACATCAGCTTGTATTTTATACAAGGATAAGATTTAATAAATTCAGTTCTATGACTGAAAACTGGTTCTGTTTAAATCAGGGATTTAAACATACAAAGTCTAGCCTAGCACCATAACTATTAACAGCCAATATATTCTTGTACTATAAACAACAATTTAAATTGTATAAGTATGATAAATCACCTTAAATGTAGTCTAAGTACTGTTACTAAGTACTAGAAATTATATTTAATTAAATGAACTTATATGATAACTAAGCAAGCAATTGTTAACTTAATTTATATATTCAAGGATATATGCAGATATATTCAAGGATATATATAGATGTAGATTTATATGAAGAAGTTCAGTCAGCCTGACTGAATATTTTCCCATACCATGGACACTCATGAGGATTTGTTTACCTCGACTGAATCTTTTCTCACACAATGGACACTCATGAAGTTTGGGGCTTAAAGATTCAACTGCTGCACTACAATATTAATAAACTTACTGAAATATGAGGCGTTGCCTCGCTCTATAACCGACAGACAGACTATAGGATATATCAAAGTTACACAAGCATACAATTGGTCAATTAATATACTAAATAACCTTCAATATACTTCTCTGAATGCCTGGGTGCCTGTCTGACAAAGTGTGCCAGACTGGATAACTCTCTTGTCATGAGTTTAGGCACGATATTTTATATTACAGCTTTGCTGTTTGATGTTCTAGTAGCATAGCTACGTGATTGTCCTTAATTGCAGTTGCACAAAAGATGAGGGTGGCGGTGGAGACAGTGTCACTGTGTGCTCCACTATACACTCTTATTTGATATAAATGTTCAAGGAATTTTCCTTGTAGATATTGTCCAGGTACTTCCCCAGTTGTAGAAAGTAATCACTGGTGATAAAGATAATTCGATAAGGTGTCCTGAGCTAAGTAACGTTCGCTAAGGCACTATTGTATGTTCTCACTCCTTAGTAAACAAACGGGTTCTGGCCGTGGAGTGTGGTGGGCGCTTCTTGTTCCTGAGATACCCCTCCCTCTCCCTTGAGAGGGGTAGCTTTCAATGAATATTGATTGATTATTTTTACTGTCTAGACATATGATTGAGATAAGATGTGATTATAATATAATTAGATATAGGATATAAAGATTATAAGTAGTACTTGATAGTACTACTGTTCTTATTAAGGATTCGATTTATAATCTCTACCGGATGTTGATTAATGTTCCAATAGTTTTTTAATTAAGAAATCCTTCTAGAAGCTTCTGGATCCTTGAGAGATCATGCACAAAGTTACGTAGGCACCTATAGGGCCCCCTATGGTGTACGTGATCCTAGTGGCATTGTCATCTAGGATCAAGATGTATAATGAATCTATAGTGATTCTGCTATGATTTTGATATGATATAGAAATAATACATTTCTTAAATGATAATATTGATATGATGGGTAAAATTTCCCACAATTCTTATGTTAGTACGCACATAATGGATGTCCCGTATTTGTCAAAGACAGATAAGACCCTAAGTCTTGTAAGGGAACTCATGTTAAATGTAAAACATTGAATTGTTAAATCATCTAAAGTTATTAACTACTAAAACTTACAATGTATTCAATGACTGGTGTCGCTATGACGTGTAACGGTTGTGTCACTAAGTCTTAAAGTCTTGTAAACTCAGATATATTCTCCAGATGTAATAATGGTGTAGTCTGTGGCCTACACAAATTAAATTAATGGTTAAATCATGCAAGTTAAGCAGACTTAGAATCTACAGTGAGGTGAATGTCCTGGTCACTGTGACTTGTAACTGATTAGTTACTGGACATCACAACACGGTATCATCATGACTACCTTAAATTGGATGGTCAATTATTTGCCCTTAGTCAGAGCTATAATATTGTTGTAGTTTCCGTTTGCATTGTTGAGCAGTGGCTCTAAATGGTTGGGTGCTCGGTGGATCAGAATTGTTGTCCTCGGAAACTGTAGGTAAAGTTGGTTCTGTAGAACACTCTCATTCTGCTAATTCGAGAGGTACCAACTTCTCTAATGTTTTTTAGGGTAGCCTCGGCACAAAACCCGTGCTACTCTCACGGCGCCTTGGTGATCTGGGTGAACAGAGACAATCTTGCCTATAGACCATTCTGACCTGGGTCCATCACTATCAATCAACACTAGGTCTCCTGGTTTGAGTAGAACTTTGTTATAGGGGCTCGAAGCTCCATAGTGGTGTTCTCTTAGAGCTGTGAAGTACTCTCGAGTCCACACCTCATTTCACTTTTTGACTACCCTCAAAAGATGTTGATAACTCTCCACTAAATCACTCCTAGTCACATGTGAAGGGTCGACTGGATCCTCTTCTGCTAAAGGTATCAGAGGGCTCAGTAGGCTTCCATGGATTAAATGTGAGGGACTCAGGGGTTCTCTCTGAGAGAAGTTATCCAATAGGTAAGTTAAGGGACGGTTATTGACTCGTTGCTCAATTTCTTCGACGAGTGTTTCTAATTCAGGGAAACTAATTTTCTGTCGTTGCAAGGTCTTACTTAAACATTTCTTGATAGTCCCTACCATACGTTCGTAGAAACCACCTTGCCAGGGGGTTCTGGGAGGTATAAATTTCCAGTGGCATTGTCGTCTTTGCATTACAGACTGCACTTCTGGGTGATTCCAAATCTCTCGTAGGCAGGCTGTTCCAGCCACAAAATTTGATCCATTGTCGGATATCATTAGTTTGGGGCAGGATCTGCGTGCAGCAAATCTACGAAAGGCTTGGATAAAGACTTCTGCACTCATGTCAGAAGTTACTTCTAAGTGTACGCCTCGTGTGGTTGCACACGTGAAGAGGCAAATATAAGGCTTCACTGGTACCTTATCTGGAGTGCCAGTGAGAAGTAAGGCTCCTGTGTAATCGACACCAGTGGTCTCAAAAAGACGAAGATGGATTATCTCTCCTTAGGGAGTGGTGGAGGTCCTGGATAAGGACACACTCGAGCGTCGTACCTTCTGCAAATTACACAAGAATTAATAAGTGATTTGACAGTTTGACGACCTTAGGGAAGCCAATATTTCTGTCTTAGGTCAGTGAGAGTGTCTAACACTCCACCATGTAAAGCACCATATTGATGATGGTGCAAAACAAGAAGTTTTATGATAATGTGGTGACGTGGTAGAAGTATTGGATTTTTTGTATCCAAATCAATTTCTGCATGAAGCAGACGTCCTCTACACCTTAATATATTATAGATGTTGGCATCATACCAGATACCTAGAGACTTAGTTAATTTATCTGGAAAATTTTTATATTCACTTCCATACATTTCTTGTTCTGCACATTTGATCCAATAGAGGATAGGATTGGGAAACTTATGTCTGATTCCTATCTTAGCAAGAAAATCAAATACATGTGCCGTTACTCTTAGTAACTTACTCAAGTTGGAATAATTGTGAGAGTTAATAGCTAAGGTCTGATGAGGTTCTGGGTCTGTCATGGGATTAGTGATATTGGTCACTATGACTTCTTGTTTCTGTTTAGGCCACTGACCACTAACAAGCAATGAAGGTCCATTAAACCACATCAGAGACTTGATCAGCTGTTTTAGTGATAAACCTCTCGAGAGGTAATCTGCTGGATTGTCCTTGGTACGAACATGTCTGAGTTTATATCCTGCAGATAATTCATGGATTTCCCTAACACGATTGCTGACGTATGGAATTTTATTATTATTGTTTCTCCCCCATTGTAAGATTGCCACATTGTCTGACCACACTTCGATCTCACCAAAGTGAATATTATTGAGTGTCTTGGTCAGGCAATGAGCCAATCTTACTCCCACCAGCAATGCAGTCAACTCCATTTGAGGTAAAGATCTCTTTTTGATTGAAGCAACTCCTGCTTTTAATGTGAGTAAAAATGATTGTGCATTATTGACTAAGTAACGCTGCAGTGCCGTAAGCTTTACCAGAGGCATCGCAAAAGATGTGCAAATTTGAGAGTAAGTTTTGTTCTGAGGCATTACGAGGAAATTTAAAAAAATCCTAATTGATTGAAATCCTTGTAAGTGTTTGCCATTTATCTTGCAACTCAATTGGCACGGATCATCCCATCCCATATTTTTCTGCCAGTATTACTGCATGAGGAGTTTGCCCCTTATTAAATTAGGACTAAGTAAGCCCAAAGGGTCAAATGGTTGACTTACATACCAGAGTAATTTTCTTATAGTAAGAGTTGAATTATTTGTTTGTACTGACTTGACATTCATCTCGTCAATAACTGTGTTCCATTCCACGCCCATAACTTTTAATTGATTAGGTACCCCGATAACCAGGAAACTCTTTCTCGATCATCTGGTTAAATTGTTTATTGTTTGAGGCTCATGATTGTAGTGGCATATTTGCTCTTAGCAACTCACGATTAGCCTCATGATAAATTTCTACCAATTTAAATTTGTCATTAGTGATTCCCTGAAAGTTGTCTACATACAAGTTGTTGGTAATTTCTGCTTTATATGGGCTATTTGACTTCTTCAAATGTGTATCTACCGTTGCTTGAAGTAGAAACGGTGAAGAGGTCGCTCCGAATAGCATAGAGGCAAACCTGTAGGTAATGACATCACTGTCAAGATCCAGTGGATCCTTAATACAGAGAAATTTGGTAAAATCTCGATCCTCCTCTTGTAAGCCTACTCTAAGGGAAACTTTACTGATGTCAGCAGTATAAGCAAACATACCAGTACAGAATCACAATAATACGTCGTATAGCCTTTGAGTTAGGCTAGGTCCTGTTTGGAGACATTCATTCACGGACACGCTGTTTGCTTTCACTTTGGCACTACAGTTAAAAACGATACGTATTGGTGTCGTCATTGAGTCTTTAATTACAGCGTGATGGGGTAGATAGTGATCGTTTTTCGGTTATCATTATCAACAACTTCAATGAATTTACTGTTGAGTTGTTGTTGAATTAATTGATGATACATGTTCAATTTATCAAGCAGTTTCTGTAGCTGTATTAATTGAGACTTTACTTGGGATGCTGTCATGAAATAATTAACTGGAAGTTGTGAATGGTTCAACTTCCATGGCAGACTCACCCAGTATTGTTTGTCTCTATGGACAACTGTGTCCAGATATTGCTGGTAAGTCCATGTATCATCAGGGCTTGGTTTATCAGGGACAATACCTAAAGTGTCTAGATCCCACAATCAAAATACAGGTAGATCAGATTCATTATCATCAGATATTTCTCTGAAATGTAGGGGTGACTGCTCCAAGCCTAGTCACGCCACAATTGAATTGTTTGGTTGTTTGTTGATTGACAAAGATTTTTGCTGGAAAAGCACCAGTCCTGTTAGCAATTTGCTTCCAGCAGATGACAACAAATTCATTCCAAGCTGACGGGTGCATCCTGTTATAAATCTGTAATAATAGTCAGCACCTATTAGGATACCAACGTTTGAGAGGCAGTCAGAATTTATTTTGTGATCCGCTAGCCTCATGCAGTTACGTCTGAGATATTTCGGTGTGAGCGAGTCCTGTGACCTGCAGGTCTGAAGGAAGCTTATCCACTACTACCGCTTGTATTGAATTAGTGGAAGATCCAAGTCGTACTAGTACCTTCACTACTTGGTATTCACGAGATCCACTGTTAGTCAAGAACCCAGAGATACTTAATTTCACACATTTGGCAGGTTTTAATTTCAACTGCTCAACTAATTGTTGTGTGACGAAGGTCTTCTGTGATCCTTGATCGAAAGGACCTCTAGTATTGACTCTAGACTTCCTATTAATTAGTTTAAGCTGAGCTGTAGGCAGAGTAGTATTATTGCCTGACTCAGTTGCAAGTACATTAATTTCTTGGTGTGCTTTGCAGTATTGAACTGTGGTAGAATTCATAGAATCCTCACGAGGTGTTGTAAATTGTGATGATGTCTTTCTACATAAGGCATAATGATGCATACCTTTGTTGCATCTACTGCACAACCGTAGATGGACTACACATTCACTGGGGTCATGAGAACCCATGCACTTGGTTCGGAGTCTTGAAGTGGGTAGAATATAGTTGTGCATTAATTGGCTGTTGATTGCTGGTGTCGACTTCTTAATGTGTAGTGCCTCACAGATATCTACCTGCCTGCTATCGCTGTATCTATCAATGATTTCCGTGTTTTTTGTTAAGAATTCTCTGGTGATGGTCTGGTTGTGGGAAGAGATTATATGTTCCTTAATGGAGCCCTGTTGCTTATACATCGTTAAACGCCTGGAAAGAGATGATGTTGTCTTGCCTATATACTTAATTCTTTGAGGCTTACAGTCTCCAAGTGGGCATTTGAAGGCACAGACGACATTGGTCTCTTTTAAAGCGTTCTGCTTTGTGTCTGGAGAGTTACTCTTGAGTAGGTTGGCCGTTTTCTTGGTTTTATAGTAGATCGTCAATTGTATCTTCTGATTTTTGACTGTAGGGATAACGTTTCTACTAACAATATCTTTCAGGACCCTTTCCTCTGTTTTATGAGCTGTGGAAAAGAAGTTCCTGTAAAATAGTCTAATTGGGGGTATAGGTGTTGTGTTAGTTGTCTCTTCAGAGGTTGCATGGTGGCGTTTCACCTTCCTTCTTATGATGTCTTCAACGAAACCATTGGAGAAGCCGTTGTTGACTAGGACCTGCCTTACCCTACCCTGCCTTCATCGACTTGCTTCCATACTGAGCTGTGGCTGAGAGCACGGTCGACATAAGCGTTAACGACACTCCTCTTGTACCTGTCTGGGCAGTCACTGTTGGCATTGAGGCACATTCCTATGTTTGTTTCCTAAGTGTAGACTGCAGTGTGGAAACCTCCGCTCCTTTCCATGACTGTTACACCTAGAAAGGGCAGCTTCCCATCCTTCTCCATGTCATAAGTGAAACGCAACACAGAACTCCGCTCAAATGCCTCCTTCAGCTCCTGCAGATGTCTGACATCAGGTACCTGTGTAAAAATGTCGTCAACATACCGGCAGTATATGGCCGGTTTCCAGTTCATGTCGACTAAGACCTTTTGTTCAATGGTACCCATGTAGAAGTTCGCAAACAGGACACCTAGGGGAGAACCCATGGCGAACCCATCTACTTGCTTATACATGTGCCCATCTGGGCTCAAGAATGATGCCTCTTTAGTACAAGCTTGGAGTAGTTTCCTTAGAATGTTTTGTGGTATGTCAAGAGGAGTACAAGCCGGATCACGATACACTCTGTCCGCTATCATCCCGATTGTTTCATCCATAGGTACGTTGGTAAACTGTGATTCTACGTCCAACGAGGCTCTTATCCCTGTGGCCCGTGATCCCCGCAGTAAGTCAACAAATTCCTTTGGAGACTTCAGGCTGAAGGTGCAAGGGACATAAGGAGTCAGCAAGCCGTTGAGTTGCTTCGCCAGTCTGTACGTGGGTCTGGGTATCTGGCTAATGATTGGCCGAAGTGGGTTTTCAGGCTTATGTGTCTTGACATTTCCATACGCGTATCCAGGCTTATAACTAACTATACACCTGTACCAACTAACACAACACCTGTACCCCCCTATTAGACTATTTTACAGGAACTTCTTTTCCACAGCTCATAAAACGGAGGAAAGGGTCCTGAAAGATATTGTTAGTAGAAACGTTATCCCTACAGACAAAAATCAGAAGATACAATTGACGATCTACTATAAAACCAAGAAAGCGGCCAACCTACTCATCAGAAACTCTCCAGACACAAAGCAGAACGCTTTAAAAGAGACCAATGTCGTCTATGCCTTCAAATGCCCACTTGGGGACTGTAAGCCTCAAAGAATTCAGTATATAGGCAAGACAATAACATCTCTTTCCAGGCGATTAACGATGCATAAGCAACAGGGCTCCATTAAGGAACATATAATCTCTTCCCACAACCAGACCATCACCAGTGAAGTCTTAACAAAAAACACGGAAATCATCGATAGATACAGCAATAGCAGGCGGCTAGATATCTGCGAGGCACTACACATTAAGAAGTCGACACCAGCAATCAACAGCCAATTAATGCACAACTATATTCTACCCACTTCAAGACTCCGCACCAATATAGAAGCATCAAGAAATATAGGCCAATAGGCCCTTTGCAGTTTGTTACGGACCCGATCCAGCGTCGTAGCACGGAGCAGTGACGACAACGCCATCTGTGAGTCCGCTCCCGAAACCCCCTCCAAATGGACAACGCCATCTAGTGAGGACGGGATATACCGGCCACAGGTGCTGGATTCCCGTCTTAATCAGCTCGTAACATAGCCGCTGCTGACCTATGGTGAGGTGGCGCTTAGACAGCAATGCCATCTATGAAGTGGATAGGTGGACGTTTGTGTCTAAGTCTGTAAGTGAGGTTCCCTAGTCCCAGTACTAATGACGTGTCTGATTACAGAGTCGACCTGGGACTGCTGTATTAGACGATGGATCAGTCTACCCAAGACAGCCAAGGTCTCTCCATGAGTCTGCTGAAGAAACTGTGAGTCACCCCCGGACGAACTCTGCTGAGAGTGTTAGCCTGCCTGTGACATGGCAGTATCAAGAATCGCCTTATCCGGGACTGGCTGGTGGAAGAGACTAGCCACTGTGGTGTTAAGAGAGGAGAGTGATCAGCGGGATAACATGAGGCTCTTGCCTAGGGCTCGCGACCCTAGTATTGGTCGTGGAGTGGCCTACACAGCGGAGCTGATCGGACTTGCCAGCTACAGGCTGGATTGTGGTTGAAGGCCTTCACGACGGAGCACCCAGTGGGACTGTGATTTCGCTGGCCTGTGGCCAGGGTAGATTCACCGAGAGAAGCCAAGAGGATTCATCGTGGGCCTCAAGAAAGGAACCAGGCCCACCCAGAGAGTGCGCACCGTGGAGCATCCTGTCGTGTTCAGAGGAAGACAACTCTGTATATTATCATGTAGTTATAAACCCCGTGTGATTGTTATATATTTATTTTTATGGTGGTGGTGAGAATATATATATAAATCAGAACATTTGTATCCCTCCCCCTTTAATTTAACTTGCGTTACGGAACACACCCCTTGAAAGCCACTACTAACTTGGGGCCGGATTGCCAAACTCTACTAACATCAGAAAAGAACCCGGTTGCGACCCAATCGGGCCATAACACAGTTACTTCCACTCTTCCCTTTAACTTATATATATATATATATATATATATATATATATATATATATATATATATATATATATATATATATATTGTATATATATATATATACAATATACAAAGAAACTACTCCAAGCTTGTACTAAAGAGGCACCCTTCTTGAGCCCGGATGGACACATGTATAAGCAAGTAGATGGGGTCGCCATGGGTTCTCCCCTAGGTGTCCTGTTTGCAAACTTCTACATGGGTACCATCGAGCAAAAAGTCTTAGTCGACATGAACTTGAAACCGGCCATATACTGCAGGTATGTTGACGACATTTTTACACAGGTACCTGATGTCAGACATCTGCAGGAGCTGAAGGAGGCATTTGAGCAGAATTCTGTGTTGCGTTTCACTTACGAGATGGAGAAGGATGGGAAGCTGCCCTTTCTAGATGTAACAGTCATGGTAAGGAGCGGAGTTTTCCACACTGCAGTCTACACTAAGGAAACAAACATAGGAATGTGCCTGAATGCCAACAGTGAATGCCCGGACAGGTACAAGAGGAGTGTTGTTAACGCTTATGTCGACCGTGCCCTCAGCCACAGCTCAGAATGGAAGCAAGTCGACGAAGAACTCTATAGGGTAAGGCAGGTCCTAGTCAACAACGGCTTCTCCAATGGTTTCGTGGAAGACATCATAAGAAGGAAAGTGAAAGCCATGCAACCTCTGAAGAGACAACTAACACAACACCTATACCCCCTATTAGACTATTTTACAGGAACTTCTTTTCCACAGCCCATAAAATGGAGGAAAGGGTCCTGAAAGATATTGTCAGTAGAAACGTTATCCCTACAGACAAAAATAAGAAGATACAACTGACGATTTACTATAAATCCAGAAAAACGGCCAGCCTACTCATGAGAAACTCTCCAGACACAAAGCAGAACGCTTTAAAAGAGATCAACGTCGTCTATGCCTTCAAATGCCCTCTCGGGGACTGTAAGCCTCAAAAAACCCAGTATATAGGCAAGACAACAACATCTCTTTCCAGGCGTTTAACGATGCATAAGCAACAGGCCTCCATTAAGGAACATATAATCTCTTCCCACAAACAAACCATCACCAGAGAAATCTTAGCAAACAACACAGAAATCATCGATAGATACAGCGATAGCAGGCGGCTTGAAGTCTGCGAGGCACTACACATCAAGAAGTCAACACCAGCAATCAACAGCCAATTAATGCACAACTATATTCTACCCACTTCAAGACTCCGCTCCAATATAGAAGCATCAAGAAATATGGACCAATAGGCTTTCTACAATTACTTCCATTCAATACCCATTGTTTCGTGTTCTGTCTTGTGTTTGAATTTAATACCCATTCAATACCCATTGTTGAAAGTTTGTTTTCACCTCATCTACCTCACCCAAATGTAGATATAAAATCGAAGATGTGTAAGCTCTATTCAGTTTCAGTTGTGTGTTTGTAAACTAAAGTCTTTGAAAATGTAATAAGTTTTACGAAACGCGCTCAAGTGTCGCGTCAGACTAGAAATAAAAATGAATTTTGGAGAATTGATCTTTGAATTACCATCAACAGTGAAAAGAAACGTAAGAAAGATAGAGAAAATTCGTGTTAGAATTATTAATCATACTTTTTCGGTCATATTTAATAATATGTCTACAGGAAAGACTGCTATCAATATATATATATATATATATATATATATATATATATATATATATATATATATATATATATATAAATATATATATATATATATATATATATATATATATATATATATATATATATATATATATATATATATATATATATATATATATATATATATTAGTATATTTTGGTAGCAGTCTTTCCTGTAGACATATATTATTAAATATGACCGAAAAAGTAAGATTAATAATTCTAACACGAATTTTCTCAATCTTTCGTACATTACGCTTCACTGTTGGAGGTAAATCAAAAATCACTTCTCCAAAATTCATTTTTATTTCTAGTCTGACGCGACACGGGCGCGTTTCGTAAAACTTATTACATTTTCAAAGACTTCACAAATACACAACTGATTAGAACTTACGTATCTCTGATTTTATATCTACATTTGAGTGAGGTGGGAGGGGTGATGTGGCATTAACACAAGACAGAACAAGAGGGGATATTAATAGGGTATTAAAAGTATCAACACAAGACAGAACAGAAGCAATGGGTATTGAGTAGAAGTGTTTGTAGAAAGCCTATTGGTCCATATTTCTTGATGCTTCTATATTGGAGCGGAGTCTTGAGGTCGGTAGAATATAGTTGTGCAATAATTGGCTGTTGATTGCTGGTGTTGACTTCTTGATGTGTAGTGCCTCGCAAACGTCAAGCCGCCTGCTATCGCTGTATCTATCGATGATTTCTGTGTTGTTTACTAGGATTTCTCTGGCGATGGTTTGGTTATGGGAAGAGATTATATGTTCCTTAATGGAGCCCTGTTGCTTATGCATCGTTAAACGCCTAGAAAGAGATGTTGTTGTCTTGCCTATATACTGGGTTTTTTGGAGCTTACAGTCCCCAAGTGGGCATTTGAAGGCATAGACGACGTTAGTCTCTTTTAAAGCGTTCTGTTTTGTGTCTGGAGAGTTTCTCATGAGTAGGCTGGCCGTTTTTCTGGTTTTATAGTAAATCGTCAGTTGTATCCTCTGATTTTTGTCTGTAGGGATAACGTTTCTATTAACAATATCTTTCAGGACCCTTTCCTCCGTTTTATGAGCTGTGGAAAAGAAGTTCCTGTAAAATAGTCTAATAGGGGGTATAGGTGTTGTGTTAGTTGTCTCTTCAGAGGTTGCATGGCTTTTCACTTTCCTTCTTATGATGTCTTCGATGAAACCATTGGAGAAGCCGTTATTGACTAGGACCTGCCTTACCCTACAGAGTTCTTCGTCGACTTGCTTCCATTTTGAGCTGTGGCTGAGAGCACGGTCGACGTATGCGTTAACAACACTCCTCTTGTACCTGTCAGGGCAGTCGCTGTTGGCATTTAGGCACATTCCTATGTTTGTTTCCTTAGTGTAGATCTTAGTGTAGATCTACACAGCACAAATACAATTAGGTCGAGAAACAGGGTTGTTTAAAAAAAAAAACAGACATGGGTTGACAATAGAGGGCTAAGGTAGGTTACAGGGAATTTATTAGGTAGAGCTTCGTTTTTATCTTAAACTGGTTGAGAGAGGTACAGTCTTGAACATGGTTAGGAAGGTCATTCCACATTCTGGGTCCCTTGATTTGTAGAGCATTTCTAGTTTGATTAAGTCGTACTCTTGGAATATCAAAACTGTATTTATTTCTGGACGAGCGTGTGTCTTGCTTTCCGACCGCCCCTCGCGGTCACATTTCCCTCAATAGAATTCTTGGTGACTCGGATACTTTTGATATCGTTCGCCTTATGTGTTTTTGTTCCCGTATTGGCATCCTTGGTGATATTTAGCGCCCTCTGATTATTCTGCACATTTGATGGTGCTACATAGCCTTCCCGGTTTGGTGCCTTCTTTTGATAATTACTTACTTTTGAGGTCAGGATTGGCATTACAGTTTAGCGTTTTATATATGTATAATTCACATGAGAGAATGTGCAGTGACTTAATATCCAACATGTTTAAAGATTTGAGTAGGGGTTCCGAGTGATATCTGGGGCCAGAGTGGGATATTGTCCCACTTTGTGTTGAGTAATTAGAGGACGTAAATGATTTTGGGTAGTAGAACCCCAAGCACAAATACCATAGTTGAGTAAGTAAGTAAGTAATTATCAAAAGAAGGCACCAAACCGGGAAGGCTATGTAGCACCATCAAATACGCAAAATAATCAGAGGGCGCTAAATATCACCAAGGATGCCAATACGAGAACAAAAACGCATAAGGCGAACGATATCAAAAGTATCCGAGTCACCAAGAATTCTATCGAGGGACAGGTGACCGCGAGGGGCGGTCGGAAAGCAAGACACACGCTCGTCCTGGAAGTCAGGACATTCAAGAAGGACATGCACGACCGTAAGAGGGACAATGCAACTAGGACAATAAGGAGCAGGGCGGCGCTCCATCAAGTGACCATGGGTTAAGCGAGTATGGCCAATACGCAACCTCGCTAGAGCTGTTTCCCACCGCCGGTTACGGTGGAAGGAGGACGGCCACGAGGAAACACAACATTTAAGAGTACGTAGCTTGTTACCAGTAACAGACAACCAAGAAGCCTGCCAACGGGTAAGGACTGAGGAATGGATAACCGGGTAAAAGTCGGAATACGGAATGCCTTTACGAGAGATGGGACAAGAGCGGACAGCTTCCTTAGCGGCAGCATCCGCACGCTCATTTAAAGACACGCCAATATGGCTGCGAACCCAACAAAACTCAACCGACTTAAATTTACTGTGAACGAGAAACAGCCAATGCTGGATCTCGACAACTACCGGATGAACTGGATTAAAGCACCCGAGAGCCATGAGGGCACTACGAGAGTCAACAACAACCACAAAGGAAGACTGACAACGAGAAAGCAGGAGACGAAGAGCATAGAGAATAGCATAAAGTTCCGCTGTAAAGATGCTAGTCTCCGGAGGCAAGCGACACATATAAGTGCGATCAGGAAAAACAACAGAGTAGCCAACACCGTCCGCTGACTTAGACCCATCGGTGAAGACAGAAACGGAGCGGGAGTGAGAAGAAAAGTGCTCGAGGAAAAGACGTTTTAGAACTGTAGGAGGGGTAAAAGCTTTAGTGATGCGAGTCAAGGATGTACAAAACCGCGGAAGAGGGACCCTCCACGGGGGCAAAGAAGGAACAACACAAGGAGAAACATCAGAAATACGAACGGAAAGAGAATCCTGCAGGCGAGATAACCGGACAGAAAGAGGGAGGTGGTGAAGAGGAACAGGAACCGCAGGAGGGGTAAAAGTTAAAGCACGACAGAGACGAGAGGAAGGATGTTGCAAGGACCGCGCAAGATAGCGAAGACAGTAGCGATCACGGCGGTCCTGGAGAGACAGGAAGCCAGTGTCAACATACAAGCTAAGGACGGGAGTCGAACGAAAGGCACCAGAACTGAGGCGCAACCCAGTATGGTGCAAAGCATCAAGACGGCGAAGAGTAGAAGGAGAAGCAGACGAGTAAGCAGGGCAACCATAATCGAGCTTAGACAGGACGAGAGAGGAATGTAAAGCAAGGAGAGTGCGCCTATCTGCCCCCCAAGAAGTATGGGACAAGACCCGAAGGAGGGTAAGGGACTTAGAGCACTCAACACGGAGGTAAGAGATATGGGGAGACCAAGACAAACGAGTGTCAAGGAATAACCCCAAAAGCTTCGCGGAATCTTTGTATTCAAGGGGATGACCATAAAGTGACAAAGAGGGACGAAGAACAACCCGTTTCTGCGTAAAAGTCATGGCACAAGTCTTAGAAGTAGAGAACTTGAAGCCATGACCTGTGGCCCAAGACGACACGGCATCAATCGCAAGTTGAAGCCGGCGTTGAAGGAGAGGCGAATCATCACCCTGACAACAAAGGGTAAGATCATCGACATAGAGAGCGGAGAAGACACCAGAAGGAAGAGAGGAAAGAAGACCATTGAGGGCAACCAGAAAAAGAGTAGTGCTCAGAACACTACCCTGGGGCACACCTTCGTATTGCTGAAAAGGGGGAGAGAGAGCGGTACCAAGGCGCACCCGAAAGGAACGACGAGAGAGGAAGCTGCGGAGAAAGAGAGGGAGATGACCACGAAGGCCAAAAGAATGAAGTTGAGATAGGATATGATAACGCCAAGTGGTGTCGTAAGCCTTTTCTAGGTCAAAAAGGACGGCAACAACGGAGGTCTTCGCAGCAAAAGCAGTACGTATATAGACCTCCAAGTTCACCAGGACATCTGTCGTGCTGCGGCACTTGCGGAAACCAAATTGAGAAGGGGAGAGGAGGTGATGGTGTTCCAGGAACCACATCAGACGAACGTTAACCATACGTTCAAAGAGTTTGCAGACACAACTTGTGAGAGCAATAGGGCGAAAGTCCTTAGGGGAAGTACCCAGAGACCCTGGTTTGCGAACAGGGAGGACAACGGCATCGAGCCAGTCCTCAGGGACTGACGACGACTCCCAGATCCGATTATACAGACTCAGTAAATACTGAGACGTGCTCGGAGGGAGATGGCGAAGCATCTCATAATGAATACCATCGGAGCCCGCCGCCGTAGAACCGCAGAGGGCCAGGGCAGAACGAAGTTCAGAGAGAGAGAAGGGATCATTATAGGGAAGCTGAAGATGAGTGCAGAAATCTAAAGGACGAGACTCAAGGACAGGTTTACGAAGAAGGAAAGATTGGGGAAGATGAAGACCAGAGCTAACAGAAGAAAAGTGGGAACCCAGTTCGGAAGCGACCTGCAACGGGTCCGCCACAAGAGTATCATGGAGGTGAAGGACCGGTGAAACATCGGGAACGAACTTACCCGCTATCTTGCGGATACGCTTCCAGATCTGGGCCAGAGGGGTTTCGGACGTAATTGTCGAGACATAAGATGCCCAACATTCACGTTTAGCCGTACGGATGGCCCTACGGGCCACCGCACTCGCTTTCCGAAAGAAAAGAAAAGAATCGGTCGTCTGCCTACGGCGGTGCTTCTTCCAGGCTGCACGCTTACAGCGGACAGCCCGAGCACAGTCCGCATTCCACCAGGGAACGCACTTCCGTGGACCCCGAGAGGAAGAGCGAGGAATAGAGCGGAGGGCAGCGTCGAAGACAGTGTCATGAAAAAGGAGGAGAGCGCGAGAGAGGGGCAGAAGGGAGAGGTCAGAGAGAGTAGCACTGAGGGAAAACAGGGTCCAGTCCGCCTTAGCAAACTGCCATCTAGGGAAAGAGAGGGAAGGGCGAAAAGAGAAAAAGGAAACAAGGATGGGGAAATGTTCACTTCCATGGAGGTCATCAAGAACCTGCCATGTGAAATCTAAGTAAAGAGAAGAAGAGCAGAGAGAAAGATCAAGACAAGAAAGGGTGCGAGTTCGAGAGTCCAAATGAGTGGGCTCACCAGAATTCAGAAGAGACAGGGAAGAAGAGAGGAGAAACGGCTCAAGGAGGCGACCCCGGGTATTCGTCAGAACGTCACCCCAAAGAGAATGACGACAATTGAAGTCACCCAGCAGGAGCACAGGCTCCGGCAAGGAGTCTAGGAGGTGTTTCAAATCAGGAAGAGAGAGCGGGACACTCGGGGGGAGATAAATGGAACAAACTGTGTACCATTTCCCCACAAAGATACGAGCAGCAGAACAATGGAGAGGCGAAGGAAAAAGTAAAGGAACAAAGGGAACATCAGCCCGAATCAAGAGAGCAGAAGAATTAGAAGCCCCAGCAATGGCTGGGGGGGGGGAGAGAAAGGAATAGCCACGAAAACGACCAGGACGAGCACCAAGCATCGGCTCCTGGAGACAGACACAAAGGGGCGAAAACCGCGAAACCAGAAGTTGGAGTTCGAGGAAATTGGCGTAATAACCTCGAACGTTCCATTGAAGAATGGACAACGACGAGAAGAGAAAGGACAAAAACAGAGAACAAGGAAGAAACAAAGGCGAAAGACCAACAGAGCACGTTAAAGAATATCAGGGTCGGGATCAGGGTCAGCAAAGTCAGGGTTAGGGGGCATGGGTAAACTGAGCAAAGACGGAGGGAAGGAAACGGGAGAACAGATCAGAGGTGGGCGGGCAGGGTCCGGAGGAGGAGGAGGAGGAGGAGGAGGAGGAGACAACGGAGAGGAGCAGTCAAGGACAGCAGCAGGAAGAGGGGGAGTAGAAAGAGAGGAGCGCACCCCAGCAAGAGCAGCAACCGAAAGGGAAGCAGGGGCCAAAGAAACCTCCATAGCAGGAACAGGGGGCGCAAGCACTGAAACGGGAGTGGAAGGAGCAACAGAGCCAGAAGGAGGAGCTGAGGAAGAAAGCGAAGCCTTCTTACCCGCCGGGGAAGAGGAAGGAGAGGAGCCAGGCTTACGCTTCTGACTTAAAGAGACCGGTGTCCCAGCAACTACGTACCGGGCAACGGATTCCAGTGTCTCAACAGGAGAAGCCGAACGAGAGCACACACGACGGCCGTTAGGAGAGCGATGGACATCCGCCCGCACCGACAGGCGGCGGGGAGAGCCGATAGATGGAGGAAGAGGATGGGAAGGAGGATCGGAGGGGGACGAGGAAGGAGACACAGAAGACACGACAGACCGGGTAGAAGGAAGGGGAACCCCAGACAGAGGACCAGGAGGAGGATCCTTCGGGAGAGAACCCAAAGGGACAGAGGAGGGGGCAGTGGGCGCATCAGGGTCCAAGGCCTGGAAACGGTTGTGAGTCTGAGGAAGGCGGGAAGGACGAGGAGAGGAAGAGCGCAACACGCGAGCATAAGAGATATTAGCATAAGGCGGGAGCCGGCGAACCTGGCGCCTCGCCTCAGGAAAAGATAAACGCTCCCGGTGCTTCAAGTTGAGGACGGCTGCCTCAAGCTTGTAATGGACACACGCACGAGAGAAGGTAGGATGGGCCTCACCGCAGTTGAGGCAACGAGCCTGGGGAGAAGCGCACTCCGACTTAGAGTGACCTTCGCCACCACACAAAGGACAGAAAGAGACAGTCCCGGAGCAGCGGAGGGCACCATGCCCAAACCTCCAGCACTTGTTGCAGAGCCGAGGAGAAGGAATGTACTCCTGGACAGAGCACCTGGCACCAGCAAGAATGACAGAGGGTGGAAGGGTCCTACCATCAAAGGTAATCTTCACAACCCGGAGGGGTTGACGGCGACTACCACGAGGGGGACGAGTAAACGTGTCCACCTGGAGAATAGAATGGCCCTGGGCAGCGAGGATATGTCGAATATCGTCGTGGCAGTCGCGTAGGTCCCGAACACCGGTCGCAACATGGGGCGGGAGCAAAATAGTGCCAACACTGGCATTCAACTGGACGTTCTTCGAGACCCGAACGGGGGTCTCGCCAAGGCAGGATAAGGCAGCCAAGCGGGAAGCAGCATCCTGAGAAGGAGCAGCAACGACACGCGTACCGAGACGAGTGGGGTTAAAAGTAATGGAGTTATCCACGGAATCAATGAGATGTCGATGAAGGGAGAAATCGTCAGGAGGCGCAGAATCAAGAGGGAGGAGATCAAAATATTTGGCCCACGAAGCGGGACCAAACAAGGCTTGATAGGTAGCAGAACTGGAAGGAATCGAGTGAGGGCGGCCGTGACGAGAACGGCGGTGAGAACCCCCAGAGAGAGAGGGGTTAAAAGGCGCAGTAGTAACAACTAGAGAAGGAGCCGCGCCAGGGGACGAGGTAGTCACCACTGGGGGCTTGGGGCTCGACCCAACCACAGAGGAGGGAGGGGAGCCAGGGGAAGGAGTCAGAGAGGCCAAAGGAGGAGCAAGGTCGGGGCCCAATGCAGCGGAGGCTACAGAGCCCGGTCTTCCAATACGGACCGACTCGGGGGCTTGGTCGCCCACCCCACGAGCCTGAGAAGGTAAACCAGAAGAAGCCGAAGCAGGGGTAATCATCTTGACGAAAGAAGAATTCACTCACGAATGTGCCCCCACACCCACCATGGAGCCACAATTAGAGGCAGGACACCCAACAAGAAGCTATCGCCGATCTTGTCGGGGCCTCCTAGGGGTGCGTCGTGAGTATACGCCCCACAAACGCCACCTTAAGAAACCGACAGTCCGTCGAGATCGGGTTCAGTGACGAAGTGGGGATTGACAATAAAAGGTTCCCCTCGCTCTCGACGTCGGGTACTGCAGTTCTACGGGTGCAAGAGTATGCCTCCTCAAGCACCCGGGCGTCAAAATAGAAGAAGTCCAAGGGAAGAACCAGAACGAGCAAAAGGTCGGCAGGAAACGGCAAGCAGATAGGAGAAGAGGGGGGAGAAAAACGAAACAGAAGGAAAAGGAAAAGATGCCCAGCAGAATTGGAGAGGACGGCAGCAGGAGCACAAGGCTAGAAAAGGACAGGACTGTCCCAAGGAGCATCACACTCCGGCAGCCGCCCACCAAGCCCCCACACGGCGACAACGAGCTGAGCGGGGAGGGGGTACCATAGTTGAGATATGGATAGATGAGTGAGTAATAGAGAGTCACCAGGGCAGGGCGGGGTACATAATATCTGATCTTAGAAAGAATGCCAACAGTTTTTGAAACTTTGATATATTTAGAATGTGTCCCTGGAAATTCAGCTTGTGGTCAATGAGAATGCCAAGGAATTTGCCATCTAATTTGTAACAAATTTGGGTATTGTTTATTTTGAGATTTATTTGATTAGAGGATTTATTGCCAAACAGAATATTGAAAGTTTTGTCAATGTTAAGGGTGAGTTTGTTGGCAGTTAGCCAAAGATGGACTTTATTTAGCTCAGTATTTACTGTGGCATTTAGAGCACGGGGGTCAGGACTGGAGTAAATAAAGGTTGTGTCGTCAGCAAATAGAATTGGTTTGAGGTGTTAGGAGGCATTTGGATGGTCATTAATGTAGATGAGAAAAAGTAGAGGGCCAAGTATGCTGCCCTGAGGAACACCAATGTTGATGGGTAGGGTGGGAGAAATTGAATTATTCACAGAAACATACTGGAGCCTGTCAGTAAGGTAAGATTTGAGGTATTGCAGGGAGTGTCCTCTGACTCCATAATGATGTAATTTAAGAAGAAGGTTTTGATGGTTGACAGTGTCAAAAGCCTTACGCAGGTCCACAAATAACCCAACAGGGAACTCTTTTATCAAGAGCTGCATGAATCAAGTTAATCATACTAATAAGTGCCTCGTTAGTGCATTTTTTGGGTCTGAAGCCATATTGGCAAGAGCTAAGTATATTGTGTTTGGCCAGATAAGAGTAAAGCTGCTTGTAGATTACCTTTCAAAAATTTTTGACATGTTAGGCAAGATTGATATAGGTCTGTAGTTGTTAACATCTGTGAGATCACCACATTTGTGTACAGGGGTTACTCTCGCTTTTTTTTAGAATATCTGGAAAGGTTTGGAGTTCAAGTGACTTGTTGAAGAGCAATGCAATAGCATGGTGTTACGGCCCTACTGGGTCGCAACCGGGTTCTTTTCTGGTGTTATTAGAATTCAGGTATCCGGCCCCAAGTTAGTAGTGGCTTTCAAGGGGTGTGTTCCGTAACGCAAGTTAAATTAAAGGGGAAAGGATACAAATGCTTGGATTTATATATATAATCACCACCACCATTAATAAATATATAAACAATCACACGGGGGGTATAAATACACAATGTACAGAATCGTCTTCCTCTGAAGACACAGGATGCTCCACGGTGCTCACGATGAGTAGCCCTGGTTCCCTTCTTCATGGCCCACGATGAATCCTCTTTGCTTCTCTCGGCACATCTACCCTGGCCACAGGCCAGCCAAATCACAGTACCACTGGGTGCTCCGTCGTGGAGGCCTTCAACCACAATCCAGCCTGTAGCTGGCAGGTTCCATTTAGCTCCGCTGTGTAGGCCACTCCACGACCGATACTAGGGTTGCGAGCCCTAGGTAGGAGCCTCGTGTGATTCCGCTGATCACTCTCCTCTCTCAGTACCACAGTGGCTAGTCTCCTCCACCAGCCAGCCCCGGATACGACGATTCCTTGACTCTGCCACGTTACAGGCAGGCTAACACTCTCAACAGTGTTCGTCCGGGGGCGACTCACAGCTTCTTCAGAGCAAACTCGTGGAGAGACTTTGGCTGCCTTGGGTAGACTGATCCATCGTCCAATACCGCAGTCCCAGGTTGACTCTGTAATCAGACACGTCATTAGTACTAGGACTAGGGAACCTCACAGGCTTAGACACAAACGTCTACCTCTCTGCTCTATAGATGGTGTTGCTGTCTAAGCGCCATCTCACCAGAGGTCAGCAGCGGCTACGTTACGAGCTGATTAAGACGGGAAACCAGCCCCTGTGGCCGGCATATCCCGTCTTCGCTAGATGGCGTCGTCCATTTGGAGGGGGTTTTGGGAGCTGACTCACAGATGGCGTTGTCGTCACTGCTCCGTGCTACGACGCTGGACTCGGGTCCGTAACACAGGGGCTGAAGATCTGGAGGCTTTTTTGTAAATTATAGTTGGTATCTCCTCAAGGGCACTAGACTTGGTTTTAAGGGAAAGGGTTATCTCATTGACGTCAGTGGAATTAATAGGCTTTAGGTACAGAGACTGTGGATAGTTACCTGTAAGATAGTCCTTAACATCAGTACTGGAAGATGGAATATCATTTGTAAGGGATGACCCAATGGAAGAGAAGAACCTATTGAACTCAATAGCAGAATCAGAGGCTGAAAGCTGACCATCGTTTTTGGACAGGAGTGTTGGTTTGTTATTTAAAATCTTATCTTAATCTTCCTCATTAAACAAATCTAAATACCAAAAAATGTATTATATATCCTAAATAAAATGATTATCATAAAGTACCATGTCAAGACTTAAAATAAGTAAGAAAAGGCAAAGACATGGTAAACTAAACAAAATTATAATAAAATTAAACTGCCAGAATGAACTATAAATCAAATTACAGGCCCTACTGTGCACTATGCAGTATACAATTGAACAGCCGAAAGGTTGCTATTTAACAGAGGCCGCAGCTCCATTATATATAAGGATTCCATTACTCTCAAATCTGACTGGCCATTCATACAAGTGTCCAGAATTTTAAAATCAGATTCCAGCAGAGAATGATTAAACTCATAACAATGGTTTCTAATCTCCAAAAATGCTAGTTTAGACAATGGTAATCCAGTCCTAAAAGATACTCCCCGGTGCTCAAGTATCCTAATCTTAAAGTTCCGATCGGAACTCCCGATATATCCAGCATTACAGCTGGAACAATTATACATGTATACGACATTAGAGCACAGGGGGGTAGGCACTTTATCTTTAAATTTAAAATAAGAGCCTATGGTATTTGTGTTGACAAAAATAAATCTAAAGTCTACTTGAGGATAACAATGCTGTAACAGTTTCCTCAAACGACTCCTTACAGAAAAACTAATAGTGCCATAAAATGGTAATTTAATATATTTAATATCCCTTTCTGTTATGGTTTTGGTCAGACAAACAATCTTCGTCCACATGGTCTTTATTCTCCGCCAGTCAACAACAACAAAACATTATCAGGTACATGAAATATTATTAACAAGATCATAAACAAAAGAGCATCTGCTCCAAACATGCTACCTCCAACATTTGTAGTACTCAATCCCAACATTCCTCCCCTTTTAAATAAACTATATCCCTACAGGTTAAGTCTATCAGGCGGTCGTATGACTCTTCCTGATTTTCTCAACTGGAAGTCCTGACCTGTTACTTCTGGGAAACATTCTTCTGAATTATTCCTTGTAGAGTCCATAGGGTTAACTGTATCCCCATTACCCTCTACTGCCCCTTGCTCTGCCTCCCGGTCTCCTGCAGGTGCTGCTATCCCTTCATTATAAGGATGGATATCACTAGTTGCCCCACCCCCACCTGAAGGGTCTTCAAAATTCCCTGTGAACCTTGGCATGAGCTGATCGGCATGCCTTTTCCAATTAATGTTCCCAAAACTCTGCACTTGCACAGTGAAGTTCCTGCGGCCTAGGACCTCCCTAATTTTCCCTTCCACCCAGGGCTTTCCACTTCCAAAATTCCTTGCATATACTGCATCCCCCTCATTAAACAACAATTCCTCTCCCTGAGCCAACTGACTGGCCAAGCTAGTTACCGATTTCTCTTTATTGGGATCTGTCTTTACTGCTTCCATGTGCACTTTAAAGTGTCTATTAAACAGTAATTCAGAAGGAGATTTACCAGTAGTAGAATGAACAGTTTTCCTTTGATTATATAAAAATCTACAAAGTCTTGTATTAATAGTACCTTCCGTAAACCGCTTTAACCCTTCTTTCAAGGATCTCACTGCTCTCTCTGCTAGACCATTTGAAGAAGGATTATAGGGGCAGGTGTTACATGTTTAATACCATTTTTCCTAAAAAAATCCTCCATTTCCACAGAAACAAAATAAGGAGCATTGTCTGAGACAATTATGTCTGGCAATCCAAAATTACAAAATGTTTTCCTTAGTAATTCACAAGTTACAGATGATGTGGTGGAATTACACACATGCACATCCAGAAATTTGGTGTATGAATCCACCACTACTAGGTAATATTTATTATCCATAGGTCCCGCATAATCTACATGAAGTCTAGACCAGGGTTTTCCAGTGCATGGCCAAGAAAGTACTGGGGCCTGGGGTTTCTGATAATTCTTAAAGCAAATATGACAATTTTTTGTTACCTCAGCAATATCCTGGTCTATTTTTGGCCACCAAACCCAACTTCTAGCTTCTGCTTTCATAGCATTTATGCCATTATGGCCTACATGCAGCTGTTCCAAAATCTTACATCTCAGTTCCCCAGGCACCACCACTCTATTCCTATACAAGAGTACATCCTGGTGAATACTAAGGTCAGCCTTCACTGCAGCATACTCTGACAATAACAAATTATCATTCCAACCATATTTGACATTTTTCAACAACAGACTTAATTTAGCATCTCTACCAGTTGCCTTCCTAATAGTCTGGAATGAAATATCCTCAAAAGACATAGATTCCACCAGGTTAACATACTCCACTGGAATACTGGAATTTAATTCTTCTGTCACAGGCAATCTACTTAATGCATCAGCTACTACATTATCCTTGCCTGGCTTAAACTCTAAATCATACTCAAACTGAGAGAGTAGTAATGCCCATCTTTGAATTCTAGCATTGGCATTAACTGAAATCTGCTTACCTCTGCCAAACAATCCTAGCAGGGGTTTATGATCTGTTCTAGCAAGAAATTTCCTCCCCAGCAGAAAATACCTCAGTTTTCTTACAGCATATACCAAAGCTAAGGCTTCTTTATCTAACTGAGAATAATTCTGTTCCGCAGGAGATAATTTCTTGCTAGCAAAATATACTACTTTATCCTGACCATCTACTTCCTGTAATAATATACACCCCACTCCTACTGGGGAAGCATCTACCTCCAGTTTTAATGGGAGTCTACCTGTAAAATTAGTGAGCACTGGAGAATTCATCAATTCCTGCTTAATATTCCTGAATGCATTTTCCTCTCTTGTGCCCACTTGAATCTAGCCCCTTTTTTCAACAATTCATACAAGGGTGCTAATTTTGTTGAAAAGTTCTTCACGAACTTACAAAAATATGTAACCATCCCAACAAAAGACTGTACTTCCCCAACTGATGTTGGGGCTGGGGCATCTATTATAGCAGCTACATTTTTGTGAGAAGGAGTAAAGCCCTTGCCTGAAATATGGTACCCCAGATATTCAATGGCCTTGGTCTTCAACGTTGTTTTTTCCTTATTAATCTTCACATTGTGCTTTTGCAAAAGATTCAAAACTTGTTCTAATCTAGCATCATGCACTTCCTCATTCTCCCCACATACAATAATGTCATCTAAAAAACTAGCCACACCTTCAATGTTAACTAACAACTGGGACATGAATCTCTGAAAAATTGCTGGAGACGAGGAGAGTCCAAAAGGAAGTCTTTTATACTTAAATAACCCCTTGTGGGTATTAATCACTAACAATTTCTGGCTCTCCTCCTCTACCGGAATTTGCAAGTAAGCATCTTTCAGGTCAATCTTAGAAAAAATTGCTCCCTTGCAGACCACTGACAACAACTCATCTATCTTAGGTAAAGGGTACTTCTCACAGTGTATGCGGTTGTTCAGTTCCTTGAAGTCTGCACAGATTCTCAAGGATTTCCGATCTGCCTTCAACACTGGTACAATTGGGGCTGCCCACTCACTATGTGTAATTGGCTCTAAGATGCCTTCTGCCACATGCTTTTCCAGGGCTGATTCTACCAATTGCTTGTAATGAAACGGCACTGTTCTTGCCTTGAAAAATTTAGGTGAAGCCCCACTTTTCAGGTGAATTTTTGCCACTATGCTATTAATTGGCTTATCTGTCTCCACTGAATATTTGTCTAATATTTGTTCGGCACTTTTAATTGTTTTAACTATTGACAATTCATCTAGGCCCGCCAAGAAAATTCCCACTTTTTCCATGAGATCTTTACCACATAGGCTAGGATTATGTGAATCCACTACATAAAAATCCTGGTTAATTTCTTTTCCATTATAACCTACTTTTGCCGACACCTTGCCATAGACCTTAATCGGTACATTATCATAAGCGCTTAAAGATTTTTTACCTGGTTTTACATTCAATTGCAAGGTATCTGCCCAATCTCTAGACAACGTTGACACTGCAGCACCAGTGTCCAGTTCCAAGGGAACTAACTTCCCATTAATTACAAAATTCACCACTTGCGACTTTACTGAACATACCTTTTCTTTCACCGAATATAGTCGGTTTTCCTCACCTGCAGCTTCTTCAGATTGGTTACTTTCCTCTACTGCCTTGACCACAGTACCACTACCTCTTCTTCCTGCATTCCCTGGTCGTCTCCTCTCCCAGGCCTCGTTGTTCTTGTTCAGATATTCTCTACACACTCTCTGCAAGTGCCCCTCCTTGTTACAAAAGTTGCATATATATGCACGAAACTTGCACTTGCTACTTATATGCTTGTATCCACAGTGTGTACATCTGGTCTGGCTCTGTACGACCATAATTTCCTGAGTAGAAGTCTTACTTCCAAAAGCCCTTTCCAGGTTCAATATCTTCTCAAACACCGTCCATGAAGTCATCGATTGTAGATCCAAATTTTCTGCCACCAGGTTAGGGAAATAATTCCCCTTTTCCACTGCCATGAACAACTGGTCCCTAACCCTGCTGTCCAACTGTGCTCCGAAGTTGCAGTGGTTAGCCAAAGCCTTCAATTCCGCAAATAAATCCTGTACGGATTCCTGCTGCTTTTTCGTCCTCTTCTGGAAATCCATCAAACTCCTGTGATATGATGGTTTCACCACATACTGACGTTTAGGCAAAGCAATCAAGTCTACATAGGTCTTCGCGTGCGGTAGCTCAGGTGCACACAAATTTCCGAGACCACTATATGCTTCAGAACCCAGTGAAACTAAGAGTACCGCTTTCTTGGTGGCGTCCTCCTTAATCTCCCGGTACTGAAAGTTTGCTTCCAGCAGGCTGAGCCACAGGTCCAACGAGATCTTGGCCGTGTTTAACGGCTCGATTGACATGGTAGCCATGGCCACGGTGTAGCACACTCCACTGATATATGCGAAGCGTCCACTCGTCCACACGACGTACCCAGCACTGTCTTGATCCTCACACCACGTCTCGTACCCAGGCTCTCTGCCAGCGATGTTTAATTCTCGTCGCCACTGTTATGGTTTTGGTCAGACAAACAATCTTCGTCCACATGGTTTTTGTTCTCCGCCAGTCAACAACAACAAAACATTATCAGGTACATGAAATATTATTAACAAGATCATAAACAAAAGAGCATCTGCTCCAAACATGCTACCTCCAACATCTGTAGTACTCAATCCCAACACTTTCCACTCTAGTAATCCAACACGATGGGTGAAACTTCTTATTAAGAAATTCCTTATAAAGGTATAAACCATATGCAAAGGATAACCATTATTTGAAAAAAAAATTCACAAGAAAATTAATGTCTTGATCAAAGTTATTTCAATTTGAACATAAAACAAAGGCTCTATTCAGTAGAGTATTAATTGCATTTTTCTTAAAAATATCAAGAACAAAAGAATTAAAATTTAAACTTAAACCAGTAAAAGTTGGTTTTCTAAAAACATTAGTGTTGAACCCATTAAGGTTATTCACTTTGACATCAAGAAATGACAATGAATTATCCAGTTCACACTCTGCAGTGAAACGTATATTACTATGTTGTGCGTAAGATACTCTCTAAATTTCTCAATATGACATTGGTCCTTAAATAACAAAGAGTGTCATCTACATATCTCCTGTACAAGACTGGTTTAAAGTCCAAAGGACATTTATGAAGCCAATTTTTTTCATGAAAACTCAAAAAAGCATTAGCAAGTGCAGAACCTAAGGGAGACCCCATTGCTACTCCATCAATTTGTTTATAATATATATTATTAAACATAAAGACAGAGTCTTTAACCGCTAATTCTAACAACCGTCTGAACATTTTACTACAAAATCCAGACACTAAATTAGTGTCAGCAAATAACTGATTAACACAAATATCAATGGTTTCCAACAAATGAATATTAGTAAAGAGTGATTCAACATCGAAACTGGCCATTATAGTTGGGAACTCAAAATTTAAAGAGGAAAGTTTCTTTACAAAATCCTGAGAATTTCTGACAGTAAATTCATTATTGCGTTAATGGTTCTAATAATGGAACCAGAAGCTTTGCCAGTTTGTAATTAAAAGTGCCAATCGCTGATAAAATAGGACGAATCGGTATATCTGTTTTATGCACTTTAGGTAACCCGTATAAGATGCCTGGCTTAGAGCCAGTTGCAAGCAATTTTGTATAATCAAAAAGAAAGTCTTTCAGACCTCTTAAAACTATTTAGTTTATCCTCACATTTCAAAATATACGAAAAGGGGTCTATATCAACCAACTTAAATTTAGAGGGGTCTTCTAACAACCTTTCAACCTTATTTACATGATCTAACTTGTCCAAAACCACTATACCCCTACCTTTATCTGGTCTAGTAATACAAATTCTCCTATCATTCTTTAAGCCATTAATAAAATCTAATTTCCTTTTATCAAATGGAGGGAATGTAGATTTATATTTATCGAAGTCATTAAAGACTTCATGTGCTAAGGAAGAAGCAGTACTGATGATATTGGTCCAACTATAATTTGTACCAGTCCTTAAGGTGTAAGTTTTCAATGTATTACATAACCGCTCAAAACTTAAACAATGATTAACAAATTTAGGTTTTTTACACGTCAAGCCGAAGTCTAACCCCAGAGAGAGAAGTTCTTTCTCAATGGGAGACAAAATTCTCTTTGAAAAATTAAAAACCACCTTATCAGGGTCCACCGAATTAAATGAAGGTATATCCAAGTTCCGCATTTTCTTCCCGTGAATAAGTCTACATTTTTCAACCCTTTTTTCATTATAATTTTCATATTTACATTTTAAAGATGCAAAATCAACCCAGGAAACCAAGATCTTGAATTTCTCCAAGTTCACATGCAATTCACTTTTCGTCTTATTTACCCGCTTCTGCTTTTCAAAAATTTCAAAGTCCAACATTCTTAATAACCAAGAATTATATTCACTTGTTAATGCAAATTTGTCGGAATACACTTTAAACCTAAGGAATCTTGGGACCAAACGATGCACCTTACAGGTTTGTAGAAATTCCAAATCCAAGTGAGCCATTAAATTAAAATAAGAGCATAGGCTCTTATTTTAATTTAAAGATAAAGTGCCTACCCCTCTGTGCTCTAATGTCGTATATATGTGTAACTGTTCCAGCTTTAATGCTGGATGTATCGGGAATTCCATTCGGAACTTTAAGATTAGGATACTTGAGCACCGGGGAGTATCTTTTAGGACTGGATTACCATTGTCTAAACCAGCATTTTCGGAGATTAGAAACCATTGTTATGAGTTTAATCATTCTCTGTTGGAATTTGATTTTAAAATTCTGGACACTTGTATGAATGGCCAGTCAGATTTGAGAGTAATGGAATCCCTATATATAACGGAGCTGCGGCCTCTGTTAAATGACAACCTTTCGGCTGTTCAATTGTACACTGTATAGTGCACAGTAGGGCCTGTAATTTGATTTATAGTTCATTCTGGCAGTTTAATTTTATTATAATTTTGTTTAGTTTACCATGTCTTTGCCTTTTCTTACTTATTTTAAGTCTTGACATTGTACATTATGATAATCTTTTTATTTAGGATATATAATACATTTTTTGGTATTTAGATTTGTTTAATATTTGAGTTTTTATAAGATTTTTGTTAGTATTTTATAATTGTCGCTTATTCTGCTTGCATTTTATATACATTTTTTCTAGAATTGTAGTCATTATATGAATATTTGTTATAGTGTTTAGTATCAATGTGTCAGCTATCAAGTTTCACTCCTGTTGATCACTTCTCGTAAGTTTAATAGTATGGTTTGTTTTAGTAGTTATAAAATTCCTCTTGTAATTTAATGGATTTTATAATAAACTTTTATTTATGTGACAGTTAATAAGTTTTATTTGTATTGATCACTTTAAGTAAGCTTAAGTGTTTTGTTTTTTAATCATTTTCCTTTCTTTGATAGGCAATTGTATTCAGTATGAGTTCTTTGTTTACCAGTTATTTGATTGTGATTTCTGTTTTTTCTTTTAGATCTGATGATGAATATGAGAAGTATTCGAAACGTTATACATTTTAAAGTAAAGAATCTGAAACAAGATGTTCAGTATATCCCTGGTTTTCCTATTCATCTTAAAATTAAGATTCCCGAAGGGAACATCGATATATATATATATATATATATATATTTATATATATATATATATATATATATATATATATATATATATATATATATATATATATATATATATATATATATATATAATGTGGGGACCCATAGCCTCGGAGAAGAAAATAAAAAGTATTCAGAGGAGACCTTGTGGTCTCTCACTGAACACTAATATTATCTTCTCCTACCACCCCCATTCTTTTGTATGTACACATATATATTTGCTTTATTTGAACCTTGTTACAAAAAAGGAGTTACATATAGGTTACAAAGATGGTTATCATAGGTTGTCGAGTTCCTCCAGCTCCTCAGATGGCGGGCAGGAACCCTTGATGCAGTGCACATTTCCCCTCTGTATCGCCACGCTGTGGCGCTGGAAAAGAAAGCTGGCAGCTCTAGGGTCCCTTGTTGTTTCAATGAGCCTAGAACCCAGTTCCTTCAAAAAACTGGTAGCCCTTTTACCCCAGGCGCCGAGTGTCTCAGAAGCAATGGGGACAAAATTGTAGTGGTGATCCAGTTCTCTATACTTACGGGATTTGGCTGCTTCCCTGTGGGTGGCAGCGCCACCTGGTTGTGCAACACTGAGGTTAATGTAGGTGTTAGCCAGGGTTGATACGCACGTCTAGTCCCATACCAACTGCTTGCCATTCTTCCAGGGGTTCACTGTGATACCATCCGGGCGACCAATAAGAGCATCAGAGTTACGGGGCGTTAGGTAACGGGGCTCTCTTTCAGCTGGGCATCAAGCTGTGGTGAGGCTCCTCTTGATGATGTCGTTAACTTCACTGTGCCTCGAGTGCCATCCCCCTGTGCTTTGGCAGAGTAGGCCATGGTGGCGGTACCTGTCAGCCACCACCTCGCCGCAAATACACCTATATCTGGTGTGGATTGGGGCAGCAAGGCGAAGGGCCACAGCAATTCGGAGGGCGTGTGGTGTGAGACGCGTGCCAGTTGCCGACATTGGGGTTGCTAACAGGAAATCCCCTGCATGTGGGGCTGCTACTGCTGTGAGGCGAGCAATGTCGTGTTTTGTTGCAGCACCCAGGCACTCTGCAGCAACTTGGTCTACAATGGGGCCATCCCAGCTGGATTGCTTGTGGGCTTTTGGGGATGGTGGTTGAGGTGATGAGCCTGCACGAGAGGCCCACTCTGTGGCACAGCGTGTAAAATTGGGATCATGTACACCTGCCAGCGGATGTAAGTGGGCAGGTAGAATTTCCTTCACAAGGTCGTCGGATGCTGATAAGGAGGACAGGAAGGCTGGAACAGCGATTTGCGTTGCTGTTCGAACTCCGAGGCCCCCAAGTCTTACGGGAAGAGAGGCTTGTTTCTACTGTAGGTCATCAAGAGAGAGGTTAAGGGCTTTTTCTAGCATTGATTTCAGTAACCGGTCATACTCACTTAGCTTTTGGCTGCTGAAAGATGGTGAACACCTCAGAAAGTAGGTTAACCTGGGGAGGGACAGACATCTGGTGATGAGGTAGAGTGCATCATGAGCATCAATATCCTCATTCCTCCCATCCATCCTCTTAAGGTCGGCGATTTTCTTATCAAGGACCTCATCGATGGCTTTCAACCCCAGGGGAGCTCCTAGGAGTGTGCTGTCTTCAGGTTTAGTTTTGTGGATATTTGGCAGAAGACCCTCTATTCTCTCTACGATGCCCTGGTTGGAACATATTATTTCACATTTAGAAGGGTTCAGGGTGAGGCCTAAAACTGCACCTTGCTCACGGATTTTTCTGATGTCCTCCAGGAGGGAGTCTTGGGAACCAGCTAGGGTACCATCATCCAAGAACCAGATGTTAAGCTCGCTGGACAGGACCTCAGTGACTTGTTTGATGACTAAGCAGAAAAGGAGAGGAGCAAGGGGGTCACCCTGTTGGACGCCTTCTCGCGAGTCAATTTCATGTTCGCCAAAAAGTAGCTTAAGGTCCATACAAGCATGAATGTACAAAAGGGTAGAGGGAAGGGAAATGACTATGAACCGCACGGAGTACAGCATCCCTCCGCACCAAATTGAAGGCATTTTTGAAATCTAGCTTGATAAGGGCCTTTTCGTCTGTGATGTTGGCGATGAAGGCTCGAGCTGCATGGGCTGCCGCCTCACACCCTTGTGGAATGCCGAACCCGAGCTGTTTTGGCTTCAGCATGTTGGCCGCTGCATCACTAACTGTTCTTGCAGCTGCCTTTGCGACGAGACGCCGGAGAGAATTGCCCACAGCCTGATCCCTCCATCCTTTTTCTTTAGAGCAGAGAGAGATGCTCCAAAAAAGATAGGTCTTATGGTCGCTGGTATGTTGCCAGCTAGACATGTGTTGGTGAATCTGGTTAGTTCCACCAAGAGGTTCTTTGCAATGTCACCCAGTGCAGGGTTGAGCATTTGCTTGAGGTGGTTGGGTTTTAGTCCTGTGAACCCACCTGCTGATCCTGTAGGGAAGGACATGGCTGCTTTATGGCTTTATGGATTATGAATCATTTATAGCTTTGATGACTGAGGCAGCTAAGGTCTTGTCTCTCCTTGCAGGGGTGGCTAGACAAATGTTGCCAAACATTAGGAGGTTGTGCCATGCTTGGGTCGTTCCAGGAGAGTCGTTGACCTTTCTCAGGAGGGCAGATAATTTGGCTGCTGCATGGGGGCGGACTGCTTTAGGGATGTGCTGCAAGGTTCTGGCTGATGTTGCTTTGATAGCTTCTAATAAGTTTTCTGTGGGAATGAAGGTCTGGGAGGTGTTTTGCCTTACGGGCGGTGTGGGCTGTTGATTGGTGTTCTCCCTGGGAGGGCGCCCAGAACCCAAACACCTGGCTCTGTTGTGGTAATGAAGGCGCACATTATCGTCACTCAACCGGATATAGCATACCCTATCTATCTATCTATCTATCTATTTATATATATATATATATATATATATATATATATATATATATATATATATATATATATATATATATATATATATATATATATATATATATACCAAAAACACAGCACACAGTAGTGTGCTGTGTTTTTGTTTTGTTTTTAGATTTTGTAATAGATAAATGTGCACTTGCACACACAGGTGAAAATATAAAATATATATAGTTAATTTTGGCTTGCTAGTCACAACCTTTTATGATGGTTGTGTTGATCAATTGTCAACTATGTGTGACCTAGACTCACCTGACAGGTTACACCATCTGTTGCCAGGTTTTGCCTGTATGGTCTGGCTGTAAATTGAATGTAAGTGGCATCCAATCGTACTCTTTTCCTCAGCCGAATGTTTATATATTTGGCAGCCTTTTGGTAATATTCTGGACTTACTCCTCAACGATTATCATTACTTAGTTGGCGAGGTTCCACTAATGTGAACACTACTGAACTGCTAATAAGTTTAAATGAGGAAATTATTGTTTTAAGGTGATTAATTACCTCAGCTGGGTGTCGAGTAGGATGGATGTCATTACCACCTAGATAAATAATGGTTAGATGGTGAGGCCAATCTAACACAGGTGTTAATGTAGAGTTATTATAGAAATTGTGAGCTGTTGCTCCTGGTGACCTGAAAATTCTTACCTCAGTGTGAGGTATAGGTCTGAGTGTTGTGGGCAACTAACAATGTCCCACCAGTGTTACCTTATACATGAGGTATAGACAGCAAATAAATTGGTGTGAGTTAGGCTAACATATGTGGTACACTGCCGGTAGCCACAGATAATGAAATATGGTTAGCCTAGGTTACTACACACGGTAATTAGTAATGATTAATTAGGATAGCTTGATTCTCAGCTATCTATCCGGTTCGAAGAGGACCAGTGACCTATGGATAATGTAACCATTAAGCATTATTCCTTGAATATTAATGGACTGTAGATTAAATTACTATTCAAGAGTTGAACTTTCCCAAACTTCACAATTGGGGGTTAATACCAGAAGTTGAGTTACTCCTAGTACGCTTCATCGAGGCTGGTTCTTCCTCGAATAAAATTAGTAACTCTTACTAAGATATATAGATGATATAAACATTTGATAATTCGGTTAGTAACAAGAATATATTGAATAATGGTTAGATAAGAAAATTGTTCCTATCTAAAGTTCTTGAGGCTATGAAATTATACTTGACTTCCTAGCTCTTGTAAATAAAATATAACTTCTATTATTATTAGGTTTCAACTGTTCTTAATTAAGTAAGCAATAACTAAATTGAAATAATATCAGCTGCTTGCTAGCGTAGCGTGGGAAATTGTTGCACTCATGGCTGCTCCAACACACCCTGGAAAACCAATGGTGTGTAAAAGTTGTTTACACAAGTTAAATTATATCATTACGATTCAATGGAAGGGACAAATTAAATTCCCTGTGGCCATACTTGTCGTTTGGGGAGAGATCACGACGTAACGATGGACTAAGGGAAAAGTTATCATATAAAGAGCTCCTATAAGAAAACAAGACCACTTAACCTGCTGGTTGTCCACCGATGCAATCCTTGAATCGCTAATGGAGTAATTGCACACTCCAAGGCCGATTAATAGCAAGGGCCAATCGTGTAGTTGATGAAAGTTTCGCCTCTCCCTGGACTTACGGCCGCCACGTTGTCTCAGGCGTCGTCCACACGCGTGGAGGTCTCGCGTCCGACTCTCTCCTCCCTCAACCCCTCTCTCGCGCATGCGCAACATATTTTAGTAGAAATGGAAAATTCTTTTCCTTGTAATTACTCTACTTAATACGTTAATGAGAATAGGGTCGCAATTATAGGGAGTTAAGTATTGTTTATATTCTCGCTGAATAATAATAAGTAGGAACAGTGTCCTTATTAAACGAGAAATGGAGAGAATTTCTGTTTCCTCCATGACGGTTTAAGAAAACATATAAACTGTTGTATAGTGATATTTTAGTTGATAACTCGTTGTTATTGGATCACTAGTTGTGATATTATCAGGTATTAATTCTTGTAAAGGATACTGACAAAGGTTGAGAATATTATTCAATTCTCTGGCATGTTGACAATAATTATGCCTTGCTGGATATTATCTGACGCAATACTGCCCCTCGATGTGGGAAGAATTTGGTAAATGACGCGCAGATAGGAAAATATTAATTTATTAATACTATTTATTAGTGCTACCATTAGTAGAATTAATAGATACAAAGCCTAGTATATAATGGTGATGTATTATGATACAATAAGGATGTATTAGTGTTGGAACTTTCCAACACCCATTGAGCTTTATGGAATCACAGTGATTGGCACATAACACGGGACTGTCAGTAGATAGTGAGTCACAATGGCTCACTGTCTATGGATGAACTACACTAGCACTACACCCATAGACACAATTGACTGCATCACTACCTTCTTCAATGCCACTGGCACACCTGCCACCAATCATATCAAACACACCAACAGCATCAAATTCCTCATTACCTCAGCAGACGACCTTTTTGCCTGTTTTGGGGAACCTGCTTTAAGTTAACTCACCCCACGCTTTTCTGACTCCTGTCCTCACTATTGAACAAAAAACTAAATGCTCTGTTCCTAGTAAGAAATGTCGACAGCTCTGTTCTTTCAACACCTAATATTATTAATCTCTTCTATGACTTTTCACACAGGAATGCTATTACTGTAATGGAAATATGCCCAGTACCTAATACTAAACACCACAAGATCCAATGTTCCTCCCCTGCAGAAGTGCAAAAACTCTTACAACAAGGTATCAAAATCCTCAACACCAGCACTCTTCCCTACCTCATTAGTCCAGTTGACTATCTTCCTTTGCTGCAATGTTTTAAATGTTACACATACAGTCACGAAACACGTAAATGTAAAAGCCCACAAATTTGTTCTAAATGCTCTGCTGAAGGCCATTTTTATACTCAGTGCTCGTACCCAGGCCTAAAATGCACTAATTGCCAAGGTGCTCATTCTGCTGTTGACAAATCTTGCCCTCTGAGAAAACATACCCTGAAAACTCTTCGTACTAACCAACCTCGCACTCATGCACACCCTCATTCTTCTTCTTCAACCTCCCATAACCCATCTCATCACCAAACAGCATCAGACAACACCACGTCCTATGCCAGTTTCCTTAATGCTTCCCCTCAGCAGCAACATCACCACCTTACTATTGCACAAGAAACTCAGTCCTCTCTTCCCTCACCCACCACCTCCACCCTACTCTCCTCTCCAGAACATGGCATATGAGCGAGTCACAACCTGTGTCCAAGCAGTATATTTGCAAGCTAAAGACGATGGTCGAGAATTTGCTGACTACCTTCCCATCTTCCTCACTCATAATGGCCTTCCTAGTGTCTCTGTACCTCCTCCACACCTCTTCCGCTCTTTTTCCTTTCTTTCCCCACTGTGACGCTCCGACATAGCATCTTCTCACTACGTTTTCTACAGTCCCCCACACCTCCAACTGTGCTTCTATGACTGACACAGAAAACGAAACTCCAACCACTATTGTTCAGCACACACTACCCCAATCTCTTCTTGATGAGACCCTTCCTCACCCCTGACTCTCCCCACTCTGATCCAGTCACTCACCCCCACTGACCATGCTACTCATCCCAACGCCTCTTCCTCTCAACCCACTAACTTTTCCTCTCACCTCACTGTACTCACTACTGATATTCTTTTATTTATTTATTTTTTAAGTCACTGCACATTCTCTCATGTGTATTATACATAAATAAACCGCTGAACTGTAATGCCAATCCTGACCTCAAAAGCTTCATAGAAGGTTGTAACAGAACTCATGAGCACCACACCAGAAATAAATACAGTTTTGATATTCCTAGAGTACGACTTAATCAAACTAGAAATGCTCTACAAATCAAGGGACCCAGAATGTGGAATGACCTTCCCAACCATGTTAAAGATTGTACCTCTCTCAACCAGTTTAAGATAAAAACGAAGCTATACCTAATAAATTCCCTGTAACCTACCTTACCCCTCTATTGTCAACCAATGTCTGTTTTTTTTAAATGACGCTGTTTGTCGACCGAATTGTATTTGTTCTGCTTTTTCAGCCATGTTCCCCCCTTTTTATCTCTTTTTTTTATTTGTTCTCAACTCATTTTATTCTTTATGCTCAATTAGTATTAAGCTTTAGTCATTTAAGTTTTTCATGCCCGAAACGCTATGCGTAATAGTGGCTTTAGGCATTGTATGTACTAGTCCTATCTATAAATCCATCATTCTTTGTAAAATCTCTTGTATGTATGTACCTTACCTAAATAAACATTTGATTTGAAAAAAATAAAAAATTTTTATTTATTTATTTATTTATGCATATACAAGAAGGTACATTGGGAATGTGAGGATACATAAAATGGTAATTACAGTCTTGTAAAGCCACTAGTACGAGCAGCGTTTCGGGCAGGTCCTTAATCTAAGAAAATTTTAAGTAGGTAAATACTTGCAAAATTTATAACAAAAAATGATAACAGTTACATGGCAAGAAAAAAAAAGATGAGAGAAAATTGTAGGTACAGTATATTAAAGCACATAGGTAGCTAAGATTGATTGCAATGACAGCTTGAATGGTAGTTGACAAAAATTGGTAGGCACAATACAGCATATGGCTAGCACATAAAAGAAGACAGCAATGAACACAATGATAAGGTTGTTTGGGTTAAATACATAAAAATTAGGAGATTGGGTAACACTAGGTACAGAGCAAATTTAAAGCTCAGTGTAGGAAACTAAGAAGATGAAATTAGGTACTTTTTGGTTTTGCTTTTAAATAAGGCAAAAGTTTTACAGTTTTTCAATTCACTAGGGAGTGAGTTCCATAGACTAGGTCCCTTAATTTGCATAGAGTGTTTGCACAGATTAAATTTGACCCTGGGAATATCAAAGAGATATTTATTTCTGGTGTGGTGATAATTTGTCCTATTACATCTGTCCAGGGAGAGTTTCAGAGCATGGTTTGCACTAAAGAACAGGGTTTTGTAAATGTAGTTGACACAGGAGAATGTGTGGAGGGAGTTAATATTTAGCAAGTTTAGGGATTTAAACAAGGGAGCTGAGTGCTTCCTTATTCCTTCTACTTCCATTTCCACCAGCAATTCTGCAAACAATACTCCTCTGACACATGACAATCCCCATCCTCCAGACCCTTCTCTTTCACCCTCAGTTTCGAACTCTGGACTTAGTAACACCTTTCGTGTTCCAAATAATCGTTCTGCTATTACCAACCTCACCAAGACCCCTTCCTGTACAAACTGTAGCATATATATCGATGACCAAACCAGCCAACGAACTACAGTTCCTTCTGTTCTGGCTCGCACTACAAACAACACAAAACCTAACTCTACACATTCATTAAATCATACAGTTCAATGTACGGCCATTCTTTACAATTAGACACCTGGTGTATGATTTTATTGGGACTGGGCGTCCTGATGTGCTGCTTCTTAACAGCACTAACATCGCAAACTCATATAAAATCAAAAACTTTGGTTACTCATCTTACCAATCACCTGATGAATCACATGAAGGTGTTACCATACTCATAAAATCTTCCTATAAACATGAACTGATACACACTCCCTGACATCACAAACACTTTCTTTCCATAAAATTCCACACACAAATGGGTCTACTCACCATATGTACAACCTACAACCGTCCTAACACTGGCATCCCCATGCAAGACATCACAACTCTCTTAAACCACACTCACTTGCCTGTTTTCCTGTAGCAGACCTCATTGCACAACATCCTACATTCCTCTATAGTAACATTAATCGGCACGGTCAACAGCTTCACCAAATATACGCCCAAAAACATCTATTCTTCCTTGGCCCTGACTTCCCCACTTTTTTTCAGTCATACAGGTTCTGGTAGACCTGATTTCATATTCACCAACAAACTTGACAAAAACCTTCAACACTACATTTAACCAGGACCCATTACGGGCTCTGATCATATTCCCCAAATTCTCAGTCTCTACCAATCCTATTCTCATCCCTGGCACTCCTCAATTATCATACCATATGGCAAATTGGGATATGTTCAAATAACACATTGATGACACTGATCTCACATACGAGTACAATGACAAACTTCACACTGACATTGACACACAAGCACGCAACATACAAGACACCATCATTCATGCTGCAAACATCTCCATTCCAAAAACAACACACAAACAACATTTCACTTTCACCACTTCCATTCGCACAAAACACCTCTTAGCTTGTTATCATACTACATTCTTTCACAACATGCATCGTCATGGGCAAGTACTCTGGGACCTCACATCATTAAAAAAAACACATTCTTAACAGACTAGATGAATACCATACAAAACACTGGAGACACCTCATAGAATAAGCAGAACAACATGGAAAACTGACACCTCAGGAATTCTGGAAACAAATCAAACTCTTACAAGGATCAACTCACACACCGTTTAAATACCTTCTACAGAACAACAACAAAATCACTGATCCTGATGAAGTACTCAATATTTTTAAAAACCACAGAGAACAAATTTTTCAGCCACATCCTCCTGAACCAACTGCCCTTCCCAACATTAAAGTAGTTAAAGACTGGATACACCAAAACAGACAGGAAACCACACCTGACCTCATCCACCCTGACAACCTCAACTCACGCACTGAATTACAGACTCCCCTGATTCCAGCTGATGTCAAGACAGCTCTCATGGGCACTCGTCGCAGAGCCCCTGGTGCGCCTGGCGTTGGACATACCCTCCTTAGACAACTCCCTGCTTCTATCATCGCTGCTCTCACTAACTTATTCAACGCCTCTCTTGCCTCTGGATATTTCACTCTCACCTTCAAATCTGCCACAGCTGTTCTTATTCCAAAACCTGGGAAACTTCACACTGACCCAAAGAACTATAGACCCATCAGCCTTCTAGAGACACTTGGCAAAATCTTTGAACGGCTGGTCAACATGAGACTCAGAACCCACCTAGAAGACAATGACTGACTGACTAACAAACAGTTTGGATTCCGGCCTCACCGGTCCACACATGACGCCTTAAACATCATGACCAATTACCTCACCATCAATCAGCATTAAAGACTTAAGACTTCACTCATCACTAAGGACGTTGAGAAGGCCTTTGACACTTTGACACTTTGGCATGACGGCCTAAAATTCAAACTATGCAATAACTTTAATCTTCCCCCTGTCACCACCAAACTTCTTTCTAACTACTTAGACAATAGGACAATGAGGATTAAGTTCCTCCGACATCACTGACTACTTCAACTTAAATGCCGGTGTTCCCCAAGGCTCTGTTCTTGCCCCGACACTCATTCATCAACGACATTTCTGACCCCTGTTCATCACACTTCTTTAACCATATGCTACGCTGATGATGTCTCTCACCTTGTCACCAGCAACACCATTGATACACTATTACGCAGAGCACAAACAGAACTCGATATTGTCACAGAATGGGAGTATGACTGGCGCATAAAAACAAACTCCAACAAATAAAAAATCACCTACTTTTTCTGAAAAAGAACTCTACTCCCTATTCCTATTCAACTCTATTCACTCTCTCCTAATCCTACTAATATCTGTATTTCCTTCCACCATAGCTATAGACACCTGAACTATATGTTTAACACATCTCTAACCCTGTCCATGGAGGACAGAAGAAAATGTATATATTCTGGTTAGCATTGTAAATGTGTGGCCACGTCCGTGGTAGAAAAAAAAAAACTTGATCGATAAGTACTCTTTCACAGAAACATACAACAGCTCTCCAAGCCATAAAAAAATCATACAGACTTAGATTTGCAGACCCTAACACAAAAATGCACCTCTATAAAGCACTTATTAGACCTCTCCTAACATACACTCCACTAGTTATTTCTTTATCCGCCCCTACTAATAAACTAAAGCTTCAGAGAATACAGAACAGAGCACTTCGATGGGTACTCAACACCCGATGGGACGAGTTCAATACCAGCGAGTCTTCATGAAAGTACCAACATTCCTGCCCTCAATGTCTACTGGAAAACTGTATTAGATAAACAACTTGATAGACTACTCACTTATCACGAATAACACCTTGACTTTCTCTTACACACTTTTAGACTACCACAAAACACCCACGATCTCTTCTCTACCATCCATGATCCTCCTCCTAACTCTGTATTTCGATAAACTTTAGATCTCAACACCCAGCATCCACCATCCATAAATATACAGCTCTCAACACCCAGCACAAATCATCCGTAAAAGTTCAGCCCTGATGCTTTTGAACCAATCACTGTGATGTTGTGAGTTTTGTGATGTCCCTGTTGTTGCCACTGAGACCCCCGACTGAGTACTTGCCTCGAATGCCGCAACCAAACGACTCGCAGCTGGGTTTAGCCTTGGCTCTTTTTCTCCTACAAATCTACTTCCTCTCACCCCCCTTATCGTCTTCTGTCCTCACTTCCAAGCTCGCCCTTCGGGGTGTCTTATCCAGTATATATTCGGATTCAGAATCGTAAAAATCATTCAGAGAACTTTGCTTTAGGAGGTCAGAGATCACCCTGATCCGGTGCATTATACCGGTAAGAGACGGGAGACCTCTTAAGGAAAGTGCAACCCTCTAGACAAGGCTCTCTTAATTGCACCCAGCACTGCCGGGTGGGTAAACATTGAGCAGCAACGAGGAGAGCCACCATGATCTACCGGATCAAGGTAAGATTTAGAGGGGACCGGACCCTTACCCGGTCAGAGATCTCGGATTTGATCAGTAACAAAACCAATGTTGCACCACTGGACGTCTTCATCAACGATGAAGGACATCAACTGGTGTACAGCAGTGCCACAGCTGTACAGGGTCTATTTGACCCCTCCAACCTTACTGTTCTCGAGGAGGCGGACATGATCCTCACCCCACCACGACACTACCTCGCAGCCAGGACGGTGTTTGTCCGGAGAGTGAGCTCCCTCCTGTCTGAAAAAGCTGCCACCCTCGTTGTCACCAGCATAAACGAACAGAATCTTTCCTTGTCTGCTGTCTCTGTAAAGTTCATTACTGTGCCGGACGGCCACCACTCCACCATGAAGGTCTCCTTCACCTCGCCTAAGGAAACTACCTGTGATACTACCAATGGCTTCCGGTGCTTCGGCATCGCTTGCACACCCCGACAAATCAGGAAAGAATACTACTACCAGCTTCAACAATACTTTAAGTGCTATAGCTATGAGCACTTTACGAAACAATGTCCATCACAGGACCAACGGTACAGCAAGTGCGCCGAAAATCACCACTTCAAACGATGCACCAACGACTTTCTCCAATGCCTTCTCTGCCAAGGTGACCATACTGCCGTCTCTGCCGAGTGCCCTCGAAGTCATACGGAAATACAGATGTCCGACGCCAGGAAAGCCAACACCACTCGTCGTGAACCATCAACGTTCAACGTGCAAGTCGCCAACTTCCCTGAGCTTCAGGGTGGGGGCGGAGCTTTTGCACAGCCTGCACGCCATTGGGGCCCTGGCTCCCAGTCCGCCAGCCAATCATCGACGCAGCTGCGACAGCCACAACCTCTCTTTGGGCAACCAACATGCCAGCCCTCATCACACCAGATGCTGCTCCCCAACAGGAATCACAGTACCATCTTCGGACTCATCCGCCTGGTTGAGATGATGGCTGGAACGAACTGCAAAGAATTCGCAGAAATTCTAAACATCCTATACACTGCCAATGGTCTACCAACATTTAATGTTCCTGAAGAACTCTTCACAACTACAGCCTCAGCATCCGCCAGTGCTACGACTTCAGCTACATATACTTCTGCCCCTGACATGACCATCTTTCCAGTTGCACTGGCAGATATCATGTCTGCTGACGCCCACCCTCTGCAACCTGCTACAGCTCCTGCTACAGATCCTGCAACATGCGATGCCAACATGCACACTGCTACTCCAGACCAACCATCTACTACTCCAGCTCTACCTGCGACTACACCCGCTTCACAGCAACCTACACCTAATGCTTCTGCAGACCTCCACCTGTCTTCTGATGACGACTCTACTGCCTGTGTTGACACTGAAGCTCACTCACCACCCTTGGACTCGGAGGAGGATATTGATTCTTCAGCAGTAGCTGCATTGTGTCAACAACGTGACAACACTACATTTGGGTCTTCTGAATTCAGACAGCTTTCCAGCCGTATATATAACACGAGGTATAACGAATACGTGCAGAACCATCCAGGAGTTAATGTGAAGTGAACTGTCGACAATGTCATAATCTTCAATGGATGCGATGAATCCACACTGGCTCCCGAACTCTTACCCAATGACTACGCTGAGTACGTGAAACTTCAAATGACTACACGAAGCATGACAAAATAAAAGCATGACTTGGAGGTAAGAAGAAGAAAGAAGAAAGTAGAAAGAAGACACCATCAGAAGACAGACTGTCATCATCTTGAATGAAGAAGAACTACTCACTGCCGCCCTTCCTGTCCCGAGTCAAAGCCTAGCCAGTTGTGGGGTTGTTTCAGCATCGACTTAAGACACGCAGCTGGGTCAAGCCCTGGCACTTTTCTCTACAACTTCAGCGTTTCCTCTCACCGACTTCTCTTCAGCTGTCCCCACTTGAAGGCTCGCCCTATGGGCATCTTCTCCTGTATATTATTGTATTGTATATTGCGTAAAAATTATTATTGTATTCCAACGTCGACACGAGCATCATCATCGTCATGCCACCCAAGGCATCTGGAAAGGCTGCCAAGAAGGCCGGGAAGGCCCAGAAGGCCAATGCCAAGGGCGATAAGAAAAAGAAGCGCAGGAGGAAGGAGAGCTACAGCATCTATTTACAAAGTGCTGAAGCAGGTCCACCCTGACACCAGTATCTCTTTCAAAGCCATGTCGATCATGAACTCGTTCGTGAACGATATCTTTTAGCGCATCCCCGCCGAGGCTTCTCGCCTGGCCCACTACAACAAGCATTCCACCATTACCAGTCGGGAGATCCAGACAGCTGTAAGGCTCCTGTTGCCCGGAGAACTCGCCAAGCACGCCGTCTCTGAGGGCACTAAGGCTGTCACCAAGTACACCTCCTCCAAGTAAACGGCTGACTGCCGGTGATTGCTTGGCCGCAAACCAACAAAACTCGGCTCCATTGGAGCCACACTTTAATTTCTAAAGATATTGCGAGTGTTAGACACCATTACTATTATAACAAAAACCTCTGTCACTGAAAGCAAATAGCTAATAAAATTGGAATATATATATGAAACTGTCTGTGTCTTCCTGTCTGTCTGTCTGTCTGTCTGTCTGTCTGTCTGTCTGTCTGTCTGTCTGTCTGTCTGTCTGTCTGTCTGTCTGTCTGTCTGTCTGTCTGTCTGTCTGTCCGTCTGTCTGTCTGTCTGTCTGTCTGTCTGTCTGTCTGTCTGTCTGTCTGTCTGTCTGTCTGTCTGTCTGTCTGTCTGTCTGTCTGTCTGTCTGTCTCTCTCCTCTCTCTCTCTCTCTCTCTCTCTCTCTCTCTCTCTCTCTCTCCCTCTCCCTCTCTCTCCCTCTCTCCCTCTCTCTCTCTCCTCTCTCTCCTCTCTCTCTCTCTCTCTCTCCTCTCTCTCCTCTCTCTCCTCTCTCTCCTCTCTCTCCTCTCTCTCCTCTCTCTCCTCTCTCTCCTCTCTCTCCTCTCTCTCCTCTCTCTCTCTCTCTCTCTCTCTCTCTCTCTCTCTCTCTCTCTCTCTCTCTCTCTCTCTCTCTCTCTCTCTCTCTCTCTCTCTCTCTCTCTCTCTCTCTCTCTCTCTCTCTCTCTCTCTCTGTTAACCTGTACACAGTACAGATTAAGAGAGAGACTACCTGTACACAGTACTCGTATTGTGTACAGGTAGTCAACTAGTACTCGTATTGTGTACAGGTAGTCAACTAGTACTCGTACTGTGTACAGGTAGTTAACTAGTACTCGTACTGTGTACAGGTAGGCAACTAGTACTCGTACTGTGTACAGGTAGTTAACTAGTACTCGTACTGTGTACAGGTAGGCAACTAGTACTCGTACTGTGTACAGGTAGTCAACTAGTACTCGTACTGTGTACAGGTAGTCAACTAGTACTCGTACTGTGTACAGGTAGTCAACTAGTACTCGTACTGTGTACAGGTAGTCAACTAGTACTCGTACTGTGTACAGGTAGTCAACTAGTACTCGTACTCTGTACAGGTAGTCAACTAGTACTCGTACTCTGTACAGGTAGTCAACGAGTGCTATTCACTGAAGGAAGGTGTTTAAGCCACATCCTCTGATATCTTCAACGACAGAGTCGTCAGACAAGTGTGATACCAGAATAGTTAAGCTATAACTCAGCAGGTACACCATGACTCGTACGCGGGGCATAAGGAGATAGACCTGTAGTCAATGATAGGTAAGCAGTGCTATCACCACCCCTACCCCCACCTGCAGGCGGACTATTTAGGTGGCAAGTGGGCAGGGAGTGCTATCACCACCCCTACCCCCACCCGCAGGCGGACTATTTAGGTGGCAAGTGGGCAGGGAGTGAAAGCACCACCCCTACCCCCACCCGCAGGCGGACTATTTAGATGGCAAGTGGGCAGGGAGTGCTATCACCACCCCTACCCCCACCCGCAGGCGGACTATTTAGGTGGCAAGTGAGCAGGGAGTGCTATCACCACCCCTACCCCCACCCGCGGCCGGATTATTTAGGCGGTGTGTGGGCCAGGCAGCACTCAGTACCCTTGGGCCCAGAGTGCTTTACACACACGCTTCAATTCACTCCATACAAGTCAGTATTTACACTTAAAATTATTTTTGAGACATTCAAGAAAATCTGTTCTTGTAACATTAACATGATAATATATGTAAATCATTGCATGAAATATACCCAGTGTGCTGAATGCACCCAGTGTGAAGAATGCACCCAGTGTGCTGAATGCACCCAGTGTGAAGAATGCACCCAGTGTGAAGAATGCACCCAGTGTGATGAATGTGCCCAGTGTGATGAATGTGCCCAGTGAAGAATGTGTCCAGTGTGTTGAATGTACCCAGTGTGCTGAATGTGCCCAATGTGCTGAATGTACCCAGTGTGCTGAATGTGTCCAGTGTGCTTAATGCACCAAGTGTGATGAATGCACCCAGTTTGCTGAAGGCAACCTTTGTGATGACTGCACCTAGTGTGACGAATACACCCAGCGTGATGAATGTACCGAGTTTGCTGAATGCACCGAGTGTGATGCATGCACCCTGTGTGATATATACACCTTGCATGATAAATATACCGTGTGATGAATGCACAGAGTTTGTTGAATGCCCCTTGTGTGACGAATGCCCCTAGTGTGACGAATGCCCCTAGTGTGATGAATGCAATGTGTGATGAATGAATCCAGTGTGCTGAATGTAGCCAGTGTGCCAAATGCACCCAGTGTGATAAATACATGCAATGTGCTTAATGCACCCATTGTGCTGAATGCACCTAGTGTGCTGAATGCACCCAGTATGCTGAATGTACCCAGTGTGATGAATACACCCAGTGTGCTGAAAAGACCTATTTTGCTGAATGAAACTAGTGTGATGAGTGCACTTAGTGTGCTAAATGCACCCAGTGAGATAAATACACGCAATGTGCTGAATGCGCCCAATGTGCTGAATGCGCCCAATGTGCTGAATGCCCCCAATGTGCTGAATGCACCCTTTGTTAGGAAGGGTGTGATGTGAGGAAATGTGAGGAATGTAACTAGTGTGATGAATGCTTCCATTGTGATAAATGTATCCAGTCTGCTAAATGCACCATGTGTGATGAATGTACCAAGTGTGCTGCATGCAACTGGAGTGTTGAATGCACATAGTGTGATGAATTCACCCAGTTCGTTTAATGCACCCAGTGTGCTGAATGCCTTCAGTGTGCTGAAGGAACCCAGTGTGCTGAATGCACCCAGTGTGCTGAATGCCTTCAGTGTGCTGAATGAACCCAGTGTGCTGAATGCACCCAGTGTGCTGAATGAACCCTGTGTGCTGAGTATACCCTGAGTGCTGAATGGACCCAATTCCTTAATGCGCCAAGTATGCTGAATGCCCCCATTGTGCATAAAACAGCCAGTGTGCTGAATGTGTTCAGTGTGCTTAATGCACCCAGTGTGCTGAACGCACCCAGTGTGCTGAATGTACCCTGTGTGCTGAATGCACCCAGTGTGCTGAATGCACCCAGTGTGCTGAATGCACCTAGTGTGCTGAATGCACCCAGTGTGCTGAATGCACCCAGTGTGCTGAATGCACCCAGTGTGCTGAATGCACCCAGTGTGCTGAATGCACCCAGTGTGCTGAATGCACCCAGTGTGCTGAATGCACCTAGTGTGCTGAATGCACCCAGTGTGCTGAATGCACCCAGTGTGCTGAATGCACCTAGTGTGCTGAATGCACCCAGTGTGCTGAATGTACCCTGTGTGCTGAATGCACCCAGTGTGCTGAATGCACCCAGTGTGCTGAATGCACCCAGTGTGCTGAATGTACCCTGTGTGCTGAATGCACCCAGTGTGCTGAATGCACCCAGTGTGCTGAATGCACCCCAGTGTGCCTAATGCACCTAATGTGCTGAATATTCCCAAACCTGTGTTTCAGACATGTCTCGGCAGATTCCTATGATGTATAGGGACCCGTTCTTCAGAGACTTCTGGAACGACCGGGACGTCTTCGGGGACCGGAGCAGAGAAGCCGTCTTCGAACGCCCCTCCAAGATCTTCGACCAGGTACACTATCACTATTTTGAGTAAGCTCGAAGAACTGAAAAACTATGAACCCCCTACGTCATCCTTACTTTATATAATACTTAATTCAGTCTAACCTAACCCAATCTACCAATATATATATATATATATATATATATATATATATATATATATATATATATATATATATATATATATATATATATATATATATATATATATATATATATATGTCGTACCTATTAGCCAGAACGCACTTCTCAGCCTACTATGCGAGGCTTGATTTGCCTAATAAGCCAAGTTTTCATGAATTAATGTTTTTTCGACTACCTAACCAACCTAACCTAACCTAACCTAACTTTTTCGGCTACCTAACCTAACCTAACCTATAAAGATAGGTTGGGTTAGGTTAGGTAGGGTTGGTTAGGTTCGGTCATATATCTACGTTAATTTTAACTCCAATAAAAAAAAACTGACCTAATACATAATGAAATGGTTAGCTTTATCATTTCATAAGAAAAAAATTAGAGAAAATATATTAATTCAGGAAAACTTGGCTTATTAGGCAAATCGGGCCTTGCATAGTAGGCTGAGAAGTGCGTTCTGGCTACTAGGTATGACATATATATATATATATATATATATATATATATATATATATATATATATTTATATATATATATATATATATATATATATATAAATATATATATATATATATATATATATATATATATATATATATATATATATATATATATATATATATATATATATATATATATATATATATACACGTCACTGACATCACAATATTCAGATGGTCTACATTATCTAGAGTCTACTGATATTTCCTCCTTAACACTGACCACCAACCTAGACTTGGTAAGTTCACCGTATGCCGACCAGCTCACAAGAAATCATTTAATTTAGACCAGGAAATGCATCCCAGACTAGAAGACGAGATTTAATCAATCAAGAGAATTTTGAACACACAAGTTAGAGAGTTATGCGAGACTGTAGGTTGGAAGGTGTCAGTACGGGTGAGGTTATCTCCTCACGCGAACACCTTCTCCCTCAGAGTTTATGTCTTGTGAAAACTGATCAAGATAGATTTTGTAGGGAGCATAAAAGAGTACTGAAGAGCATAAGATAGTATAGGAAAGTATAAGATAGTAAAGGTAAGCATAAGATAATATTGGAGAGCATAAGATAGTATAGGAAAGTATAAGATAGTAAAGGTGAGCATAAAAGAGTATTGAAGAGCATAAGATAGTATAGGAAAGTATAAGATAGTAAAGGTGAGCATAAGATAATATTGGAGAGCATAAGATAGTATAGGAAAGTATAAGATAGTAAGGTGAGCATAAGATAATATTGGAGAGCATAAGATAGTATAGGAGAGCTTAAGACAATATAGGAGAGTATAAGATAGTATAGGAGAGAATAAGATAATATAGGTGAGCATAAGATAGTATAGGATAGCATAAGATAGTATAAAGACCTATAGGGGAGCATTATTTCTTGAGGAAGATGAACATTGAGCATAATTCTTTCTCAATCATAAAGAAGAAGTGGGTAGTATAAAAGAGTATAAGCGAGCATAAGGTGATATAAGAGGGAATAAGGTACTATAATGCAGAATAAGGTAGACAAGAGGGGAAAAGGTAGTATAAGGGGAGCATAAGGTGGTATAAGGGTGCATAAGGTAGTATAAGGGAGCATAAGGTAGTATAAGTGGGCATAAGGTAGTATAAGGGAGCATAAGGTAGTATAAGGGAGCATAAGAACGTATAAGGGAGCATAAGGCAGTATACTGAACATAAGGTAATATAAGAGAGCATAAGAACGTATAAGGGAGTATAAGGTAATATAAGAGAGCATAAGAACGTATAAGGAAGTATAAGGTAGTATACTGAACATAAGGTACATAAGGATGAATGAATGAACATAAGGTAAATGAACATAAGGTAACATAAGGGAGCATAAGAACGTATAAGGGAGTATAAGGTAATATAAGGGAGCATAAGAACGTATAAGGGAACATAAGGCAGTATAAGAGAACATAAGGACGTATAAGGGAGTATAAGGCAGTATAAGAGAACATAAGGACGTATAAGGGAGTATAAGGCAGTATAAGAGAACATAAGGACGTATAAGGGAGTATAAGGCAGTATAAAAGAACATAAGGACGTATAAGGGAGTATAAGGCAGTATAAGAGAACATAAGGACGTATAAGGGAGTATAAGGCAGTATAAGAGAACATAAGGACGAATAAGGGAGTATAAGGCAGTATAAGAGAACATAAGGACGTATAAGGGAGTATAAGGCAGTATAAGAGAACATAAGGACGTATAAGGGAGTATAAGGCAGTATAAGAGAACATAAGGACGTATAAGGGAGTATAAGGCAGTATAAGAGAACATAAGGACGTATAAGGGAGTATAAGGCAGTATAAGAGAACATAAGGACGTATAAGGGAGTATAAGGCAGTATAAGAGAACATAAGGACGTATAAGGGAGTATAAGGCAGTATAAGAGAACATAAGGACGTATAAGGGAGTATAAGGCAGTATAAGAGAACATAAGGACGTATAAGGGAGTATAAGGCAGTATAAGAGAACATAAGGACGTATAAGGGAACATAAGGCAGTATAAGAGAACATAAGGCAGTATAATAGAACATAAGGACGTATAAGGGAGTATAAGGCAGTATAAGAGAAAATAAGGACGTATAAGGCAGTATAAGAGAACATAAGGACGTATAAGGGAACATAAGGCAGTATAAGAGAACATAAGGCAGTATAAGAGAACATAAGGACGTATAAAGGAGTATAAGAGAACATAAGGACGTATAAGGGAGTATAAGGCAGTATACGAGAACATAAGGACGTATAAGGGAACATACTGGCAGCTGTCATGAAGGGCGAGACAGGTGGTGAAGGCTCCGTACAGTCATGGCCAAATGTGGCTCAGCTGAACCACAAAAACCTGGAGATAATTTTAACTAGACCGAGGGAGAGAGAGCTATACCTGCATCCTAGTTGGCAACCTCTGGCAACTAGTTGCTGCTAGTTGTTGATAGTGGCTATTAATAGCTGCTATTGGCTACGAGTGGCTATTAGTAGCTGCTATTGGCGCTACGAGTGGCTATTAGTAGCTGCTATTAGCTACTGGTTGCTATTAGTAGCTGCTATTGGCTACGAGTGGCTATTAGTAGCTGCTATTGGCTACGAGTAGCTATTAGTAGCTGCTATTAGCTACTGGTTGCTATTAGTAGTTGCTATTGGCTACTGGTTGCTATTAGTAGCTGCTATTAGCTACTGGTTGCTATTAGTAGCTGCTATTGGCTACGAGTGGCTATTAGTAGCTGCTATTGGCTACGAGTGGCTATTAGTAGCTGCTATTAGCTACTGGTTGCTATTAGTAGCTGCTATTGGCTACGAGTTGCTATTATTAGCTGCTATTGGCTACTGGTTGCTATTAGTAGCTGCTATTGGCACCGAGTGGCTATTAGTAGCTGCTATTGGCACCGAGTGGCTATTAGTAGCTGCTATTGGCTACTAGTAGCAGCTTTGTGAACATTCTATAACAGTTACCAGTCTAGGTTGAGCGTGAAATATATACATACCTACACACACACACACACACACACACACACACACACACACACACACACACACACTTGCACCTGGACAAGCTGCAGGAATGGTCGAACAAATGGTTGTTAGAGTTTAACCCAACCAAATGTAATGTAATGAAGATAGGGGTAGGAAACAGGAGACCAGATACAAGGTATCATTTGGGAGATGAAATAATTCAAGAATCAGAGAGAGAGAAAGACCTGCGGGTTGATATCACGCCAGACCTGTCCCCTAAAGCTCATATCAAGAGGATAACACCAGCGGCATATGCCAGGTTGGCTAACATAAGAACGGCCTTTAGAAACTTGTGTAAAGAATCTTTCAGAACATTATATACCACATATGTCAGACCAATCCTGGAGTAGGCCGCTCCATCATGGAGTCCATATCTAGTCAAGCATAAGACTAAACTGGAAAAGGTTCAAAGGTTTGCCACCAGACTAGTACCTGAGCTGAGAGGTATGAGCTACGAGGAGAGACTACGGGAATTAATCCTCACTTCGTTGGAAGACAGAAGAGTTAGGGGGACATGATCACCACATTGAAGATTCTCAAGGGAATCGACAGGGTAGAAAAAGACAGGCTATTTAACACAAGGGGCACACGCACTAGGGGACACAGGTGGAAAGTGAATGCCCAAATGAGCCATAGAGACGTTAGAAAGAATTTTTTCAGTGTCAGAGTAGTAGACAAATGGAATGCATTAGGAAGTGACGTGGTGGAGGCTGACTCCATACACAGCTTCAAGTGTAGATATTATAGAGCCCAGTAGGCTCAGGAACCTTTCATTAGTTGATTGACGGTTGAGAGGCGGGACCAAAGAGCCAGAGCTCAACCTCCGCAAGCACAGTTAGGTAAGTGCAATTAGGTAAGTACACACATACACACACACACACAGGGACGGCGGTCAGGGAGCAAGTGTAGGACAGCGGTCCGCGAATTACTTCAATATTCTCGGGATATACCAGTGAGCCCAAAACATAGTTTTTGGTCGTATGAAGGGTACAGCAACGCAGTGATAACGCAACATAGTGAATTCTTATAACGTTTGATAAGAAAAAAATTTAAAAAAGAACGAGATTGTGGCAAGACGGTGGCACCAGAGGCCTGAGAATGGAAGAGCTTGGACCACCACGTGGGAGGACCTCTGGCGGGGACGTCAACAATTAAGGCGGACATCACTTCATAAATCACCTAATTGTGCTGTGGGATGCTTACTTGGAGGTGAGTGCCTCTCAAAGTCAGTCATACAAGGTGTACAGTGTTTTTTATATAGTAATTAGCTTTGAACATAAGTTAATTAAAATACGAAAAAGTAGCTCAAGAGCCTCAGCTTGGTACTAGTTTCTCACACCTGTGTGTTACATTACACCACCACTGACTGGACCTACCCCCCCTCCTCCTCACCATAATACGCCAGTGTAAACACACACACACACACACACACGCACGCACAAACCAGCCTACCGCCAACCTCACCCCTCACCCCAGGGACTTGACCTTCCATCCCTCACCCCCCTGATTGTCCTCCTTCCTCTTCCCCTCCCCCCCCCCCCGTTCTGCCTATTTCCCTTTCTTCCTCAATCTTCCTCACTCCCTTTCACTCCCCTTCACTCCCCCCTCTCCCTTTTACTCCCTCTCTCCCTCTCCCTCCATCCATCCACCAGTTAACCCAACCCCCCCACCGTGCCACCCCCCACAATAAACACAAACACACACACACACACACACACACTCTCGCACACACACACACACACGCACAAACACACACACACACACACACACACACACACACACACACACACACACACACACACACACACACACACACACACACACACACACACACACACACAAGGGACCGGGACAAGAATGAGAGGAGGGGATGAACCAGCCTTGCTTGATCTGATATTTACCCTAAATGAGTCGGATATAAGGGAAGTTAAGTTGGAAGCCCCCTTGGGAATGAGTGATCACAGTGTATTGAGCTTTGAGTACCTGGTTGAGCTGGGAATTATCACCCCCAAAAAAGAACTGGGAACCAAAGGGCTGGCGTACCGAAAGGGAAACTATGAGGAAATGAATAAATTCCTATGGGATATACATTGGGACACAGAACTCGGAACCAAGTCCGTACAAGACATGATGGACTATGTCACCCAAAAATGTCAGGAGGCTGTAAGCAGGTTTGTCCCAGCCCGACAGGAAAAAACAGAGAAGCAAAGGAAGAATCCGTGGTATAATAAGGAATGTATGAAAGCAAAGGAGCAAAACAAAAGGGCATGGAGGAACTTCCGTAATAACAGAACACCAGAAAGTAGAGAGAGATACCAGAGAACCAGGAACGAGTATGTCAGTGTGAGAAGAGCAGCTGAGAAAAGGTATGAAAATGATATAGCTAATAAAGCCAAGACCGAACCCACATCAGGAGGAAGACAACAGTGAAGGAACAGGTGATGAAACTTAGGGTGGGCGAGCAAAGGTACACAGAGAACGACAAAGAGGTGTGTGAAGAACTCAACAAAAGGTTCCAGGAGGTCTTTACAATAGAACAGGGAGATGTCACGGCGCTAAAAGAGGTGGCAGCAAACCAGGTGACCTTGGATAGGTTCGAAATTACAAGAGATGAGGTCAAGAAGCACCTATTGGAGCTGGATGTGAGAAAAGCTGTTGGGCCGGGCGGAATCTCGCCATGGGTATTGAAAGAGTGTTCAGGAGCACTTTGCTTGCCACTCTCCATAGTGTAAAGTAGGTCACTGGAAACGGGGGACCTACCAGAAATATGGAAGACTGCTAATGTAGTACCAATATACAAAAAGGGTGACAGACAAGAGGCACTGAACTACAGGCCAGTGTCCTTAACTTGTATACCATGCAAGGTGATGGAGAAGATTGTGAGAAAAAACCTAGTAACACATCTGGAGAGAAGAGACTTCGTGACAACACATCAACATGGGTTCAGGGAGGGTATATCTTGCCTTACAGGCTTGATAGAATTCTACGACCAGGTGACAAAGATTAAGCAAGAAAGAGAAGGATGGGCGGACTGCATTTTTTGGACTGTCGGAAAACCTTTGACACAGTACCTAATAAAAGGTTGATGCATAAGCTGGAGAAACAGGCAGGAGTAACTGGTAGGGCGCTCCAGTGGATAAGGGAGTACCTAAGCAATAGGAAGCAGAGAGTTACAGTGAGGGGTGAGACCTCAGAATGGCGTTAAGTCACTAGTGGAGTCCCACAGGGCGCTGTACTTGGACCTATCCTGTTTTTGATATACGTAAATAATCTCCCAGAGGGTATAGACTCATTCCTCTCAATGTTTGCTGACGACGCCAAAATTATGAGAAGGATTTAGACAGAGGAGGACAGCTTGAGGCTTCAAGAAGACCTGGACAAGCTGCAGGAATGGTCGAACAAATGGCTGTTAGAGTTTAACCCAAGCAAATGTAATGTAATGAAGATAGGTGTAGGGAACAGGAGGCCAGATACAAGGTATCATTTGGGAGAGGAAATTCTTCAGGAGTCAGAGAAAGAAAAAACTTGAGGGTTGATATCACGCCAGACCTGTCTCCTGCAGCACATATCAAGAGGATAACATCAGTGGCATATGCCAGGCTGGCAAACATACGAACGGCATTCAGAAGCTTGTGTAAAGAATCATTCAGAACTTTGTATACCACATATGTCAGGCCAATCCTGGAGTATGCAGCCCCAGCATGGAGTCCATATCTAGTCAAGGATAAGACTAAACTGGAAAAGGTTCAAAGGTGTGCCACCAGACTAGTGTCCGAGCTAAGAGGTATGAGCTACGAGGAGAGACTACAGGAATTAAACCTCACTTCGCTGGAAGACAGAAGAGTTAGGGGGGGCATGATCACCACATTCAAGATTCTGAAGGGAATTGATGGGGTAGATAAAGACAGGCTATTTAACACAAGGGGCACACGCACAAGCGGACACTGGTGGAAACTGAGTGCCCAAATGAGCCACTGAGATATTAGAAAGAACTTTTTTTAGTGTTAGAGTGGTTGACAAATGGAATGCATTAGGAAGTGATGTGGTGGAGGCTGACTCCATACACAGTTTCAAGTGTAAATATGATAGAGCCCAATAGGCTCAGGAATCTGAACACCTGTTGATTGCCGGTTGAGAGGCGGGGACCAAAGAGTCAGAGCTCAACCCCTGAAAATACAACTAGGTAACTAGGTGAGTACAGACACACCATGTTCCATCTGCCCCTCTTCTCCCAATCCCCTCTATCCTCCTCTCCCTTAACCTCTCAACCTCTAACTGACTCCTAACCTTATGCAACCTCCCATCCCCTCTATGCCTATAAGACCCTCCCTAATCTTCAGACCCAGTATACCCTTCCTATTCCAGACTTACCTACCCAGGCCCTACCCCAGACCTTCCTATAGGTACCTTCCTAGATGTCCAGCCCCCATTCGCCCCCCAAGCACAGCTCCCGACCTCTTTCACCCCCTCCCGATACCCCTCGGATCCCACCAGACAAGCCATGGATCCACCTAGACACCCCCCAAATCCCCAAATTCACCCCCAGTCACCCCACAGATCCCCTCAGACCCCCAGAGAAAGGGCGAACTCTGGTATCAGAGTTTCCATGAAGAATCTGAAGGTTTGGTACACCAATGCTGATGAGATATCTAATAAAGCAGAAGATATAAAAGAAAGAGTGATTGGGCCAGATCCTGACAGAATTGCAATTGTGGAAACTAATATAAATGACATGATCTCGGATGCAATCTTTCCTGAGGGCTACCAGGTTATAAGAAAAGTGAGGACACAGAGACGGGGAGAGGGAGTGGCACTCCTAATAAAGCGGAAATGTAAGTTTGAAGACCTTGGAAATCGGGTTACCAATGAGAGCACAAGCATCATACATGTATCTCTGACAGAAGATGGGAGGAAGATTGTGATCATGGTAATCTACAATCCCCCTCCAAACAGTAGAAGACCCAGGCAGGAGTATGATGACAAGAACAAGGCATGCATAGATGAACTGCAGAGGGCAGCAACACTAGCCCACAGTATGAGAGCGAAGCTGCTGGTTATGGGGGACCTAAATCATGGAGAGATAAATTGGGAATCAAGGAATTCCCATGGAGGGGACTGAAGCGTGGGGAGCAAAGTTAGTAGATGTTATAGACAGGAATTTCCTAACACAACATGTGAAGGAAGACAGAAGGGAAAGAGAAGGGGATGCGCCGAGCCTTTTAGACCTGATTTTCACCCAGAACGTAGAAGACATCGAGAATTTGGAGCATGAAATACATCTAGGGGCCAGCGACCATTGTGTCTTAGTCTTTGACTACATGATGGAATTCAAACTTGTGACCATGGGACAAGAGGTCTGGGAAGGAGAGTTGACTACAGGAAAGGGGACTATAGGAGGATAAGGGACTATCTGGGAGAAGTGCAGTGGGAGGAAGAAATTAAAGGAAAACTGTTCAAGATATGATGGACCTAGTCACACGGAAATGCCAGGAGGCCGAATAGAGATTTATACCAACAGTAAAGGCAAAAAGCAGGAGGGATTATAATAACCCATGGTTTAATAGATAGTGTCAGGAAGCAAAATGGCCAGCAGGCGGGAGTGGAGGAAGTACAGAAGACAAAGGACAGAGGACAACAGGATCAGCTGCAACAGAGCTAGGAACGATTATATTAACATAAGACGAACATCGGACAGGGACTATGAGAACAATATTGCGATCAAAGCGAAAAAGCAACCTAAGTTACTACACAGCCATATAAGAAGAAAAATGTCGGTGAACGACCAAGTGACAAGACTAAGGAAAACAGAGGGGCATATACTGAAAGTGACAAGGAAATCTGCGAGGCACTGAATGCCAGTTTCCATGGAGTATTCACTACTGAGCCTGAGCAGCTCCCATTGTTAGAAGAGATTACCCTAGATGAAAAACTATCAGATATAGAGGTGACAGCAAAGGAAGTAATGAAACAGCTGACAACACTGGATGCAACTAAAGCAGTTGGACCAGACAAAGTATCACCGTGGATACTAAAAGAAGCAGTGCAGGCCCTCAGAGTGCTTCTGGCAAGGATCTTTAATAAATCACTTATGACGGGAGAATTGCCCAATGGCTAGAAGAGGGCAAATGTGGTACCGATTTTCAAGAAAGGCGAAAGGGAGGAGGCACTTAACTATAGACCTTTATCATTGACAAGCATCCCCTGTAAAATACTAGAAAGAAGAATTAGGCTACGACTGATTGCACACCTGGAGAACGTTTTGTTTGTGAACGAACATCAACATGGGTTCTGGAAAGGGAAATCGTGCCTAACAAACCTTTTGGAATTCTATGATAAAATATTGAGTATAAGACAGGACAGGGAACGTTGGGCAGACTGCATATTTCTGGACTGCCAAAAAGCCTTTCATTCTCGATGTCTTCCACGTTCTGGGTGAAAATCAGGTCTAATAAGCTCGGTGCATCTCCTCCTCCTTCCCTTGTGTCCTCCTTCACATGTGCTAGGAAAATTCTGTCTATAACATCTACTAACTTTGCTCCCCACGTTTCGTCCCCTCCATGGGGATTCCTTGATTCCCAATTTATCTCTCCATGATTTAGGTCCCCCATAACCAGCAGCTTCGCTCTCATTCTGTGAGCGAATGTTGCTGCCTTCTGCAGTTCATCTGTTCATGCCTTGTTATTGTTATCATACTCCTGCCTGGGTCTTCTACTGTTTGGTGGGGGACTGTAGATTACCAAGATCACAATCTTCCTCCCATCTGCTGTCAGAGTTCCATGTATGGAGCTTGTGCTCTCATTGGTACCCCGATTTCCCAGGTCTTCAAAATTCCATTTCTGCTTTATTAGGAGTGCCACTCCCCCTCCCTGTCTCTGTGTCCTCTTTTCTTATCACTTGATAGCCCGCTGGAAAGATTACATCCGAGATCATGCCGTTTATTTAATTCTTACTATTGCAACTATGTCAGGATCTGCCTCACTAACTCTTTCTTCTATCTCTTCTGCTTTATTAGATATCTCATCAGCATTGGTGTACTAAACCTTGAGATTCTTCATGGAAACTCTGGTACCAGAGTTCGCCCTTTCTCTGGGGGTCTGGAGGGATCTGGGGGGGGGGGGTGATGTATGAGGGGGATGAATGCGGGGATCCGGGGGGTGTCTGGGAGGATCAGGGGGAAGGGGTGTCTGAGGGGGATGAATGGGGGCTGGGGGGATCTCGCGTGGTGTCTGGGTGGGGAATGGGGTCTGGAGGGGTCCTTGGGGGTGAATGGGGTTGGGCATCTAGGAAGGTAGGTAGGAAGGTCTGGGGTAGGGCCTGGGTAGGTAGGTCTGGAGAAGGAAGGGCATACTGGGTGTGAAGATTAGGGAGGATCCATGGGGGCATAGGGGGGTTGAGAGGTACCGTGAGGTCGAGAGTCAGATAGAGGTTGAAAAGTTGGGGGTGGGGGGGGAGAAGGATAGAGGGGGTGGGGGAAGAGGTTAGGATGGAACATGGATAGTGAGAGTGGGAGGGAGGTTGTATTAATCAGGGGGAACTCAGGGGAAGGTGTGGGCATTGGGACAGAAAGGGAAAGAAGTAAATGGAGGAAGAGGTGGGGGGGGGTCCCCCCCGTCCCCCACGGGGGGTCCATGTGACCCCCTAGCAAGGGTAGGGGGTCACATGGAAGAAGAGGAGCTGAGGAGTGGTGAAGACATTTGCCCTCTTCCAGCAATTGGGCAATTCTCCCAACATAAGTGATTCATTAAAAATCCTTGCCAGAGGCACGCTGAGGGCCTGCGCGGCCTCTTTTAGTATCCACAGTGATACTATGTCTGGTCCAACCGCTTCAGTTGCATCCAGTGTTGTCAACTGATTCATTACCACCTCTGCTGTCACCTCTATATCTGGCAGTCTTTCATCTAGGGGTAATCTCTTCTAACAATGGGAGCTGCTCAGGCTCGGTTGTAAACACTCCATGAAAACTGGCATTCAGTGCCTCGCAGATTCCCTTGTCATTTCTGTATATGCCCTCTCTATTTTCCTTAGTCTTGTCACTTAATCGTTCACCGACATTTTTCTTCTTGTATCACTGACACGCATCTCCTGTACTTAAAAAAATAATTAGGCTAAGACTTGTTGCACACCTAGTGAACATTAGTTTTGTAAGCAAACACAAACATGGGTTCAGGGTAGGAAAATCATGGCTAACAAACCTTCTGGAGTTGCATGATAAAATAACAAGAATAAGGCAGGACAGGGAAGGATGGGCAAACTGCATTTTCTGAACTGCCAAAAAATCTTTGATGCAGTATCGCACAGGAGACTGCTATTCAAATTTGAGAGGCAAGCTGTAGTAAGCAGAAAGGCCCTAGCAGGATTAAGGAATTACCTAACAGGAAGGAACCAGAGAGTAACGGTAGAGGGCGAGAAGTCTGACTGGCGAACAGTAACGAGTGGAGTATCTCAAGGATTGGTGCTGGGATCAGTTATATTTTTAATATACATAAATGACATGTTTACAGATGTAGAGTCCTATATGTCAATGTCACTGCCTGCGTGAGACTAGTCTTGGAGTTTGCCACCCCCATCATGGAGGCCCCAACCTAAAGCAACATATACGGAAACGGGAAAAGGTTCAGAAATTTGCGACGAGGCTCGTCTCAGAGTTACGAGGGATGAGGTATGAAGAGCGCCTGTACAAAATGAACCTGACGACTCAAAAAAAAAGAAGGAATATGGGGGGGGGTGATATGGTAAGAACATATAAAATACTCGGAAGGATTGACAGAGTGGAAATAGACAAAATGTTCACGCTGAGTATTAACAGAATAAGGGAACATCGGTGGAAACTGGAAACTCAGATGTGTCACAGAGATATTTGGAAGTTTTCTTTTAGCGAGAGTAGTGGATTACGATGGTTCTCCTCGATTACTAACAATTCCGGTTCCCAGATTAGCAGGATTACAGAAAGGACACATGACCATATTTCCGTAGAAGACTTTACCGCAGGTACATCTGCTGTCGGGATTAGGGATGACCTGGTCAGGCGGTCAAGAAGAATAAGAGAACAGGACCCAGGTTAACAGCCTCATTAGACGTTGAGATGTAAGTCTCGTCCTAATCACTCACTCAGACCTTGATAAAACACTCAGAAGAGTGCGAAAGACTTGGCATAAGTTCCATACATAAATTTCACATATACACAACTGTGGGTTTTTACCCAAAAAAATATTTTGGCCAGTCCTCGTGGTGTAGTTGTAAAACATTCACCCGGCTCTTTGGCCTGGGTTCGTATCCTGGCCGGGAAAGATTGACTGGGCACCAATCCTCTGTTCACCCAGCAGTGAATGAGTACCTGATTGTTAAACGATTTTGTGGGTAGTATTTCGGGGAAAATTAGGCATAAGGACCTGCCCGTAACGCTGTGTGTGCTAGTGGCTTTACAAGAATGTAAGAACTCTTGAATATAAATAAACAAAAAATAATAATAATTAATTGTGTCGGGGGACTGACGGCCAGTGTACATTATGAATGGTCCCCTTGTATATGTCAGAAACACCCATTAAAACTAACAATAACACCACACTAATGTTCACTAACACCTCCACCTATGGAGAGTCACCCTCTAATGATGTAACTATGGAGAGAGGGGCTCTCCGTCATATTGTTGGGGGAATGGGCTCAGAACCGGCCCATTATCATGAGTACACACCCCACGGAGCCGATATTACTTACCCCTCTCTCTCCTTGCTTTGGGATGATCTTCTTCTAGTTCCTCTTCATGATATTATGTCTGCTGTCGACCGACCTGCAATTGTTTCTCTCTCCCTCCTTTTAGAAATTCTCATCAGGACAAGTGCAAAACAAGTTGTCTACAGACAAGCATTTATTACAACAATACAAAGAGTGAAATATATCAGCATAGTATCATCAGGTCCAACTATCTAGCACCACATCACACCTATATAGTATTAATGCTCCAACAAATAAACTACGCTATCCTGCTGTTTAATCTTTACCAGCAACCCCCGGCCTTCTCACCGTCTGGGCTAGGCAACTTGCATATAAATTAACTCAAACAAGATAAATATTAGCGTATCACCTTACACTGTAAGGTGATATATATGAACACAACTAATAACATATGAATTCATGCACTCCCTCAAACAATAATGGTGTCCATATATCTCTGTATTACGTCCTGAGGCCCACAAACAGGACTATCCATCAACGGGTCCTCAAATTAGGTAGGTACTCCTGCACTCTTCTCAATATTACTGCTGCTTTCGTTGTTACTTCGAACAACGACGAAACACGTCCTCCAAGTACCACTGCTACATGAAGTTCCACCATATATATGAAGTTCCTCTGTCATAATTACATATTCTCGTATCAAACTCAAATAATATTTATATACAGAATAGATTCCACCGCACATTGCCCTATCCCCTGCCCCGACTGTACTGAAATGCGTACTCCCCCACAATGGACGAGTCCACCGGGGGCTCCCTCCCCTCAGTCGTACACTGCACTCGTCTGCGAGAGCATATGTCGCTTCCGCCTCCGTAATAGCAAATCATCTCAAACTCATTACATCCTCTCATTATTTTCACCAACTCTCTAACCTACATTCAATAACCTCCTATAAGATCACTGGGCACACGATCAAACTATAACAAGCTATACATGACAGAATATTGTGTTCTTGCCGCAAAAGGATGTCGTGTCGACGCCTGTCAAACGACGCACAAATATGGCGCCCAACCTGTCGTCCACAAATTTCTCTGGGACATGATACTATCGGCTTCTTCTCGTCCTGTCTTGAGCATGAGAAGTGACGTAACAGGTGCCACAAGGGAACACCTGCCCAATTATCCCCTTAAAGGATTTACACACACAATCGGGTCCACGAAGGCACGACCACCCAATAGACTTCAGGTCGCCCATATATAGTTACCACCATAACAAAGATACGTTACACGCCATCCTCCAACAGCTTCCTCACACGTTGTTCGTGTAGTTCCTCACCAATTCTTCACCATGAGCTACAAACTTCCTTCTTCGTTAGGAGGCAACTACGTACGTCTGTCTCCGTCGAATCTCACGACTCAAGTGAGGCTCTCTGCTTTCCTTCTCTTCAATCACAATTACTGACGTTGTTTAGTTTAATTAATTTACCTGGGTCCTATATCTGGTCAGGTGCACAATAACTCTCACAAATGCAGGATTACCTCATTAGGCTACCTGGAGGTTCATAACAACATATACTGTAAGGGTTATATAGAGGTCCCCTCCCCCCCCCCCACCCAAAAACAAATTATCGGCCCTCCCCAGGATGCATCCCCATAACATGCTGACTAATTCTTGGGTACTTATTTATTGCTAAGTAAAAAGGATAGGAAACGCACCCAACCATTTCCGTCCCTCCCAGGATTTGAATCGAGAATTCCTGAGTGTGGGTGGAAATGAAACCCGACTGTACGAACTCTTTATCTCGATAATTATCTTACCAATTACCATCTCACTGAACGCATGGCTGTGGGCACGTCCAGCACTTCGGGTCAGTGATGGCCGAGGAGGACGTGTCGTCACCCACCGCCTCCCTCTACACCCGCTGTCGCCGCCCGCCCCGCGAGCGCTCCGGGATCTCCTCCCTTAGTCAACACACCGACAAGTTTACCGTGAGTATCCTATACCGTTTTCTCCGGTATGAGCTGGCTACTTGAAGACTCTGTAGAAGCGGTTTGTGCGTAGCATGTGACTCCCGTACAGTAGTTGTGGTGTGTAGTATGTAGCTCACGTCCAGAAGATGTGTTGTGTAGTATGTGGCTCACGCCCAGTAGTTGTGTAGTATGTGGCTCACGTCCAGTAGTCCTGTGAAGTATGTAGCTCCCATCCAGTAGTCGTTGTATGTTGTATGTGGCTCACGTCCAGTAGTTCTGTATAGTATGTGGCACAAGTCCAGCAGTTGTGCAGTATGTGGCTCACATCCAATAATCACAGTCTGTCCAGCAGTTAGGCTCCTCTAGGCGACGCCCACCCTAATGGAAGCATTCATCAACATTGTCTGCAAAATCAAATATTTTCTCAAATATAAATTAATATTACATAATAGAATTTTGTCTGTAGTTAGGTGACGTATGCATTTAAAGAGATGCGATTCGGAAGCAGAGGGCGTCAGTGAACTACTGTTCGAGAATTATTTGAACATCATCAGTCGTGAGTCGTGTTCAAAGCGTTTTTGTCTTGACAACAGATGTCGCTGGACGTTCAGCAGTTCAAGCCGGAGGAGCTGAAGGTTCGTGTGGTTGAAGGCGTCGTGGAGGTGGAGGGTAAACACGAAGAGAGGCAAGACGAACATGGATCCATCTCCAGGCACTTCGTCAGGTGAGTGGGATACCCGGATCCATCTCCAGGTCCTTCGTCAGGTGAGTGGGATACCCGGATACATCTCCAGGTCCTTCGTCAGGTGAGTGGGATACCCGGATACATCTCCAGGTCCTTCGTCAGGTGAGTGGGATACCCGGATACATCTCCAGGTCCTTCGTCAGGTGAGTGGGATACCCGGATCCATCTCCAGGTCCTTCGTCAGGTGAGTGGGATACCCGGATACATCTCCAGGTCCTTCGTCAGGTGAGTGGGATACCTGGATACATCTCCAGGTCCCTCGTGTGTGATCCACCCTCACAGGCTCTAGCCCCACGATGGGCGCCAGATGTGAAGGAACTGGTTATAATGAGATGTGGATTCGAATATTTGCCTTCGACAAACAAAGGAATACAATCCGGAGGTGTGACCAAGACGCCAAGGTCTAGGTATTCCAGGTGGAGATGAAGGCCAGGAAGGTCTTTTACTTCACCACACGCAATACCAGACCTTACACACTTAGGTCCTTTGCTCTGCAACTTGCTTGCAAGCAAATCTAACAGGTAGCGGACAGGTCCTCACACCGAATCTTATATTCAGTGATTGAGGCTCTGGGCTGGATCCCGAGCCAACTCAAATTAATGACAATGTCAACTAGCAATTTAGATGAATAATGGTGGCAGTACTTCAAAATGAGAAATGACGTCAAAGGAATGTGTAACAAAATAAATGAATTTATTCAACAATTTAGTTACTAGTACACAGTGACTCACATTCGTTATGTACTCAAGAGCCTGTCACCTTAACAACTGTCAAAACACCTCCCTGCAGCTTCGAGGCTGCGAGGGGCTTCACAGCTCACAGCAAATACACAGTTTCAAATGTAGATATGATAGAGCCCAGTAGGCTCAGGAATCTGTACATCAGTTGATTGACAGTTGAGAGGCGGGGCCAAAGAGCCAGAGCTCAACACATATAGTTGAGAGGCGGGACCAAAGAGCCAGAGCTCAACCCCCGTAAGCACAATTAGATAACTACACACACACAAACACACTCACGCACATTAAGTATTTGTTTCTAATTTAAATTAGAAACATTAAAACGTAATTTGTATGTTTGCTTAAAATTTCTACGATTTAATTGACTGAAATCAACGTATTTTATATGGTAAAAAGACGACTTTATATTAATAGTTACAATGTCACCTTTCTGCTTCCAAATATAAACGTCAAAAAACTTGTATTTACTTGGTTGTCACTGTGAGTGTTGCATGTGTTGCAGGGCGATGTATAAAGACACTGTGAGTGTTGCATGTGTTGCAGGGCGATGTATAAAGACACTGTGAGTGTTGCATGTGTTGCAGGGCGATGTATAAAGACACTGTGAGTGTTGCATGTGTTGCAGGGCGATGTATAAAGACACTGTGAGTGTTGCATGTGTTGCAGGGCGATGTATAAAGACACTGTGAGTGTTGCAAGGCGATGTATAAAGACACTGTGAGTGTTGCATGTGTTGCAGGGCGATGTATATAGTCACTGTGGGTGTTGCATGTGTTGCAGGGCGATGTATATAATCACTGTGGGTGTTGCATGTGTTACAGGGCGATGTATAAAGACACTGTGGGTGTTGCATGTGTTGCAGGGCGGCGTATAAAGACACTGTGAGTGTTGCATGTGTTGCAGGGCGAGGTATAAAGACACTGTGAGTGTTGCATGTGTTGCAGGGCGATGTATAATACTGCAGGGCGATACATATAGACACAGTGGGGTGTTGCATGTGTTGCAGGGTGATGTATAAAGACACTGTGGGTGTTGCATGTGTTGCAGGGTGATGTATAAAGACACTGTGGGTGTTGCATGTGTTGCAGGGCGATGTATAATACTGCAGGGCGATGCATATTGACACATTGGGGTGTTGCATGTGTTGCAGGGCAATGCATATAATCAATGTGGGTGTTGCAGGGCAATGTATATAATCAATGTGGGTGTTGCAGGGCAATGTATATAATCAATGTGGGTGGTGCAGGGCAATGTATATAATCAACGTGGGTGTTGCAGGACAATGTACATAGGTATCATGAGTTTTTCCCGATGTTGAAATGCGTTAAACCGAGTGTTTCTACTTACAGGAAGTACACGCTGCCTGAGAACGTCCTGGTCGACATGGTGGCGTCCTCCCTCTCTCCTGATGGTGTTCTCACCATCGAGGCCCCGAAAAAGGTTCCTGGTTATAGTGCATGGTTGTTCCCTTATTGTAGACAACTTCTGGCTATAGTGCATGGTTGTTCCCTTATTGTAGACAACTTCTGGCTATAGTGCATGGTTGTTCCCTTATTGTAGACAACTTCTGGCTATAGTGCATGGTTGTTCCCTTATTGTAGACAACTTCTGGCTATAGTGCATGGTTGTTCCCTTATTGTAGACAACTTCTGGCTATAGTGCATGGTTGTTCCCTTATTGTAGACAACTTCTGGCTATAGTGCATGGTTGTTCCCTTATTGTAGACAACTTCTGGCTATAGTGCATGGTTGTTCCCTTATTGTAGACAACTTCTGGCTATAGTGCATGGTTGTTCCCTTATTGTAGACAACTTCTGGCTATAGTGCATGGTTGTTCCCTTATTGTAGACTACTTCTGGCTATAGTGCATGGTTGTTCCCTTATTGTAGACAACTTCTGGCTATAGTGCATGGTTGTTCCCTTATTGTAGACAACTTCTGGCTATAGTGCATGGTTGTTCCCTTATTGTAGACAACTTCTGGCTATAGTGCATGGTTGTTCCCTTATTGTAGACAACTTCTGGCTATGGTGCATGGTTGTTCCCTTCTTGTAGACAACTTCTGGCTATAGTGCATGGTTGTTCCCTTATTGTAGACTACATCTGGCTATAGTGCTTGGTTGGTTCCCTTTTTGTAGACAACTTCTGGCTATAGTGCATGGTTGTTCCCTTATTGTAGACTACTTCTGGTCATAGTCCATGGTTGTTCCCTTATTGTAGACAACTTCTGGTTATAGTGCATGGTTGTTCCCTTATTGTAGACAATTTCTGGCTATAGTGCATGGTTGTTCCCTTATTGTAGACAACTTCTGACTATAGTGCATGGTTGTTCCCTTATTGTAGACTACTTCTGGCTATAGTGCATGGTTGTTCCCTTATTATAGACAACTTCTGGCTGTAGTGCATGGTTGTTCCCTTATTGTAGACAACTTCTGGCTATAGTGCAAGGGTGTTCCCTTATTGTAGACAACTTCTGGCTATAGTGCATGGTTGTTCCCTTATTTTAGACAACTTCTGGCTATGGTGCATGGTTGTTCCCTTAATGTAGACAACTTCTGGCTATAGTGCATGGTTGTTCCCATATTGTAGACTACTTCTGGCTATAGTGCATGGTTGTTCCTTTATTGTAGACAACTTCTGGCTATAGTGCATGGTTGTTCCCTTATTGTAGACAACTTCTGGCTATAGTGCATGGTTGTTCCCTTATTGTAGACAACTTCTGGCTATAGTGCATGGTTGTTCCCTTATTGTAGACTACTTCTGGCTATAGTGCATGGTTGTTCCCTTATTGTAGACAACTTCTGGCTATAGTGCATGGTTGTTCCCTTATTGTAGACAACTTCTGGTTATAGTGCAAGGGTGTTCCCTTATTGTAGACAACTTCTGGCTATAGTGCATGGTTGTTCCCTTATTGTAGACAACTTCTGGCTATGGTGCATGGTTGTTCCCTTATTGTAGACAACTTCTGGCTATAGTGCATGGTTGTTCCCTTATTGTAGACTACTTCTGGCTATAGTGCATGGTTGTTCCCTTATTGTAGACAACTTCTGGCTATAGTGCATGGTTGTTCCCTTATTGAAGACTACATCTGGCTATAGTGCTTGATTGGTTCCCTTATTGTAGACAACTTCTGGCTATAGTGCATGGTTGTTCCCTTATTGTAGACTACTTCTGGTCATAGTGCATGGTTGTTCCCTTATTGTAGACAACTTCTGGTTATAGTGCATGGTTGTTCCCTTATTGTAGACAACTTCTGGCTATAGTGCATGGTTGTTCTCTTATTGTAGACAACTTCTGGCTATAGTGCATGGTTGTTCCCTTATTGTAGACTACTTCTGGCTATAGTGCATGGTTGTTCCCTTATTATAGACAACTTCTGGCTGTAGTGCATGGTTGTTCCCTTATTGTAGACAACTTCTGGCTATAGTGCAAGGGTGTTCCCTTATTGTAGACAACTTCTGGCTATAGTGCATGGTTGTTCCCTTATTTTAGACAACTTCTGGCTATGGTGCATGGTTGTTCCCTTATTGTAGACAACTTCTGGCTATAGTGCATGGTTGTTCCCATATTGTAGACTACTTCTGGCTATAGTGCATGGTTGTTCCCTTATTGTAGACAACTTCTGGCTATAGTGCATGGTTGTTCCCTTATTGTAGACAACTTCTGGCTATAGTGCATGGTTGTTCCCTTATTGTAGACAACTTCTGGCTATAGTGCATGGTTGTTCCCTTATTGTAGACTACTTCTGGTCATAGTGCATGGTTGTTCCCTTATTGTAGACAACTTCTGGTTATAGTGCATGGTTGTTCCCTTATTGTAGACAACTTCTGGCTATAGTGCATAATTGTTCCCTTATTGTAGACAACTTCTGGCTATAGTGCATGGTTGTTCCCTTATTGTAGACAGCTTCTGGCTATAGTGCATGGTTGTTCCCTTATTGTAGGCAACTTCTGGCTATAGTGCATGGTTGTTCCCTTATTGTAGACAACTTCTGGCTATAGTGCATGGTTGTTCCCTTATTGTAGACTACTTCTGGCTATAGTGTATGGTTGTTCCCTTATTGTAGACAACTTCTGGCTATAGTGCATGGTTCTTCCCTTATTGTAGACAACTTCTGGCTATAGTGCATGGTTGTTCCCTTATTGTAGACAACTTCTGGCTATAGTGCATGGTTGTTCCTTTATTGTAAACAACTTCTGGCTATAGTGCTTGGTTGTTCCCTTATTGTAGACAACTTCTGGCTATAGTGCATGGTTGTTCCCTTATTGTAGACAACTTCTGGCTATAGTGCATGGTTGTTCCCTTATTGTAGACTACTTTTGTACATTCCTGACTTCAGCGTTAAAGGAACATATATAGATTTATAAACCTGTAGAAACGTGAAATTGTGAACTGTTTTTCTAATTAAAGTTTAGATGTGTTTACTGTATCACACTGTTTTGTGTATCACACTAAAGGTGTTCAATATGTTTCCCGCACCACTCTGTATTATATCTCTTGGTAAACTGTTGCATAAGTTTACTTGATTATAGAATAATTATTTAGCCGCATGACAGTGAATTTTTTTCATGTCATTTCAAAATTACAAAAGTACAAAATTTCATTTTTAAAATTACTTTTTCGATGCCGGCTGCAGTATCAAGATGTGATGCAATTATCACTAAAGACGTAGTGAATGGCAACGCGACCGTTGTTGCACACATATTTACATATATGCTATAGATAAAGATTGTGTGTGTGTATTTTTACCTATTTGTACTCACCTATTTGTGCTTGAGGGGGTTGAGCTTTGGCTCTTTGGTCCCGCCTCTCAACTGTCAATCAACTGGTGTACAGGTTCCTGAGCCTACTCGCCTCTATCATATTTACATTTGAAACTGTGTATGGAGTCAACCTCCACCACATCACAGCCTAATGCATTCCATCCGTTAACTACTCTGACACTGAAAAAATTCCTTCTAATGTTCCAGTGGCTCATGTGAGTACTCAGTTTCCACCTGTGTCCCCTTGTTTGCGTACCACCAGTGTTGAATAGTTTATCCTTGTTTAACCGGTCGATTCCCCTGAGAATTTTTGTAGGTTGTGATCATGTGTACCCTTACTCTTCTGTCCTCCAGGGTCGTAAGGTGCATTTCCCGCAGCCTTTCCTCGTAACTGATGCTTCTTAGCTCTGGGACTAGTCTAGTGGCATACCTTTGGACTTTTTCCAGCTTCGTCTTGTGCTTGACAAGGTACGGGCTCCATGCTGGGGCCGCATACTCCAGGATTGGTCTTACATATGTGGTGTACAAATTCTGAATGATTCCTTACAAAGGTTCCTGAACGCTGTTCTGATTTTAGCCAGCCTCGCATATGCCGCAGACGTTATTCTTTTTATGTGGGCTTCAGGAGACAGGTTTGGTGTGATATCAACTCCTAGATCTTTCTCTCTGTCCGTTTCATTAAGTACTTCATCTCCTATTCTGTATCCTGTGTCTGGCCTCCTGTTTCCACTGCCTAGTTACATTACTTTGCATTTACTCGGGTTGAACTTCAACAACCATTTGTTGGACCATTCACTCATCAGCAAACAGCATCATCAGCAAACATTGAGAGAAACGATTCTATACCCTATGGGAGATCATTTACATATATCAGAAACAGTATAGGTCCAAGGACTGACCCCTGCGGGACTCCACTTGTAACGTCTCGCCAATCTGAGACCTCACCCCTTACACTGACTCGTTGTCTCCTGTTGCTTAGGTGCTCCTTTATCCAATGGAGTACCTTCCCTTTCACACCGGCCTGCATCTCCAGCTTTTTCACTAGCCTCTTGTGTGGTACTGTATCAAAGGCTTCCTGACAATCCAAAAATATGCAGTCTGCCCACCCTTCTCTTTCTTGACTGATTTTTGTTGCCTGGTCGTAGAATTCAAGAAACCCTGTGAGGCAGGACCTGCCATCCCTGAACCCATGTTGATGCTGTGTTACAAAGTTCTTTCGCTCCAGATGTTCCATTAGCTTTCTTCGCACAATCTTCTCCATCAGCTTATATGGAATGCAGGTTAGGGACACTAGCCTGTAATTCAGTGCCTCCTGTCTATCCCCTTTCTTGTATATCGGGACTACGTTAGCTGCTTTCTAAATTTCTGGCAGTTCCCCTGTTGCCAGTGATTTGTTGTACACCATGGGGAGTGGCAGGCACAGTTCTTTTGCTCCTTCCTTTAGTATCCAAGGGGAGATTCCATCTGTGACTATAGCCTTTGTCACATCCAACTCTAGGTAACACTTTCTTACTTCCCTGCTAGTAATCTCAAACTCTTCCAGTGGTTCCTGGTTAGCTATTGCCTCTCTTATCTCTGGGATTTTTCCTTGCTCTAAGGTGAAGACCTTCTGTAATTTCTTATTCAGTTCCTCACACACTTCCTTGTTGTTTGTAGTTAATCCTTCTTCCCCTATTCTTAATTTCATAACCTGTTCCTTTACTGTTGTTTTTCTCCTGATGTGGCTATGCAACAATTTAGGCTGAGTCTTTGCCTTGCTTGCAATGTCGTTTTCGTATTGTCTTTCTGCCTCTCTTCTCATCATGACATATTCATTCCTGGCATTCTGATATTTTTCTCTGCTCTCAAGTGTCCTGTTACTCCAATAGTTTCTCCATGCCCTTTTACTTTGCAGCTTAGCTAGCCAACATCTCTGATTAAACCATGGGTTTCTCATCTTCATTTCACTGTTTTCCTTTTGGACTGGGACAAACTTGTTTGCTGCGTCCTTGCACTTCTGCATGATGTAGTCCATCATGTCTTGGGCCGTCTTTCCCCTGAGCTCAGTTTCCCATGCTATATCTGTTAGGAATTTTCTTATCCCCTCATAGTTTCCCTTTCGGTATGCTAACCTTTTGTTTTCGGTCTCCCTCCTCGAGTTCAATAACCCTTCTTCAATCAAGTACTCAAACACCAGTACACTGTGGTCGCTCATTCCTACTGGGGCATCAAAACCGATTTCTCTTATGTCGGGGTCGTTCAGAGTGAAGACTAGGTTGTTGGAAATTTCCAACACCGAATCCAACACTGTTGTATTCTCATTAATTATTACTAACTCTACTAATTATTGTAGTAAGTAAAATTAACACCACGTAGAATTCTCATGTACTAATAATTTCATCTGTGCAGTAGGCTAGAATTCTCACGTCATCCGACGCCAGTATTGCGTCAGATTTTATTACAATAAACACATTATATCCAATGTATCTGAGAATTAAATTCGATTCTCTATAACCAAGGCATTCTGTATGATAATTAATTACAGATAAATTGACTTCCAACTAAGAGCCGAATAGAGCGTTAGAGTCATAGCGATTATCGAGTAATAAAAGTTAACGTCACGAGTGAATGCCATGGGGAGACATTAATTCCTCTCCCTTATACGTTTACTATCACTAAACTGGCAAATAATAATATTTCCCTCTTCTAAATAATAAACCCGTCCAGTCTCCAACATTTCAAGCATAAATGCGAGAAATATTAATGTTCGTGACAATAACTTGTTTAATGAACGTGGGACGCGGCGTGGGTGAGGAGGACCAAGCCAGTACACGTGGAGGGAAGCTCTGAGGCAGACCTACCCGTATTGTGCTCACGAGGAGACGCCATTGCCCAGCCATCAGGGTAGACGTTATCCATCCTCAGATGAAAGTCGCCACTGTGAGGCGTGAACAACCTCGCAGATAATATCTTCAACTGGTGCTGGTGTAACATAAGGAACCTTTTTAATCTGGTTCCTGACTACACGTGACTGGCCAGGGAAGCGCGCCATTATCCAGGATAGGCTGAAGCCAGAGCCTGGGGACGCGAATTTCGGCAATCTTAAAACTTATACAGTGCCCATATTAGCTAAGTATCTTATCTTTATTCGATGCATCTGGTAAAGTGTAGTGTAGTAGCTGGGTGATTGACCGTGACGACGCATGATAACACCAAACCACAGGTGATTACTTATTATCACCTGTAACTCTTAAATTCTTGAATATAGAGATTCAGTAGTTTAATTAGTTGCTACTGTAAATATTTGTCTTGCAGCACGTGAGAAGAATTCTCCCTGCCGCCTTCTCCCATGTTAATCCATCCCATTCGTCAGCCAGCCGAGCCCAGGGAATTAGAGGAAGCGTCGTGGCTTACATAAAGGAATCGTCTTTAAGCTAAGATTCTTTGTATTCATTCATGAACTTTCTGAATTACTTACATGCAGAATTCCTCAGGATTAACATGTGTTTATTGTGACTATCATTATTATACTTATAATCTATGTTCCCATTTATGGTAATGACATTAGTTTCACTATAATTCATAGGATTAGCTTATTATAATTTGTATTAGTGAACGAACCACACTAGTTCCTGGATGTACTGACTTCCAGTAATAACCCCCCAATGTAGGTGTTTGAGGGTTTGATTCATTTAATTATACAGCCCATTAATTATTTCTATGATCATATTCTCTAGTATTTTATCCATAGTTACTGGTTCATCTAGGAATTATCTAATGATCAGAAATTCTTTGTTTTCCTCTTTACTATAAAAGTGGGTGGTCCTTCGTAATTTAATTTACTACATTAATATTTAAATAATCAGATTCAAGCCCCAAATGTCCCACATTATGGTCCTTCGAACCGGATAGGCATTAAATTTATAATTAAAATATTAATCATTAATAACTAATCCTTGTGTGATAGAAGCTAGACTAACTATTTAATTAATTGAGTCAACTAACAGTGTAACACATCAGTTAGCCTAGATCACACTAACATATTGCTACTTTCACCTCATGTATAAGGTAGCTTTAGTGGGTCATAGCCAATTACCCACAATACTTAGACCTATACCTCACACAGAGGTGAGAATCTTTAGGTCACCAGGAGCAACAGCTCATAACTTTTATAATAACCCCCACCCTAACACCTGCATTAGAGTGGCCTCACCATCTAACCATTATATACTTAGGTGGTAATGACATCCACGCCACTTGTCATCCAGCCGAGGTGATCAAACACCTCAAAGCCATAATTTCTTCTTTCAAGCTTATCAGTGAATCGGTAGTATTCACATTAGTGGAACCTCGCCAACCAAGTCAAGATAATCGTTGGGGAGTAAACCCAGAATACTACCTGAGAGCAACTAAGTACATAAATTTCAGGCTGAAAAAACGAGTGAGATTGGATGCCACATATATCCAATTTACAGCCAGACCTTACAGACAGAACCTGACCAGAGATGGTGTACACTTGTCAGGAGAATCTAGGTTGCATGTGGTTGACAAGTTAATTAACACCATCAACCATCACAAACGGCTGTGGCTAGCAAGCCAAACTTAACTGTACATAATTGTTTCACCTGTGTGTGCAAGAGCACTCTTATAAAACAAAAAACCCAAAAATACAGCACAACTATACTCACCTTACTGCACCACAATAATCTTTACCCATGTTAGTAGGTAGAATTTAGGCTGAGATTGTGCTGAATTTGGTACAAGCCCAGATTAAATAATTTTATAGTTCTTAGTTAGGAATTATTACGACTAGATCTAAACTAGTCAGTGTTGTATGTATTATATTATTTGTGCTGACCCTATACAGGGTGGGATTAAATTTTGAGATAACTCTGATTAGAGTGTCTCCATAATATTTCTCTTGTATGCATTATTTTTGTGTATCTATTTTGTGTATTGCTGGATAATCTCCATTAACTCTGATGGTGATATAGATGAGCTAACCGGACGAGAACTAATGGTGAAGTTCAGACAGTGCACAAAATATCTAGCTATTTGTTGTTAGGTAGGTAGGTACATTCAACCTCAAGTGAGGAAAAACATAAAGTAGTCACCTTAAATTAGGCTACATTTAATGTTACTTGTCCACTAATGAACAAGTACCCAAGCTTCATTAGTAATACATATATTGACACTGTGAAGTTTGAACCTAAGCCCAACATGGCTACTCCTGAGCAATTGAGGAGAACCTACATTAGCCTTAAAGGTCATTTGACCAGATTAATTAATAAGGCTGAGGGCTTAACTAAAGATACTCCCATTGACTCTTATCACTTAGAGACATCAGTTAGAGTAGCTGAACTGAAATTTGATCAAGTCAGATCTGCAGGTAAATCTTACCTTGATCTACTAAATACTGTAGAAACTGATCCTGATGAAGCAAGTCAAATTGTAGACGACATCTCCCAATATGAAGATGAGACTCAGGATATAATTATCTCAATTAGCAAAACAATCTGGATCCAATACCAGTAACACTGGGTCTCACTTCAATAATCAACTACCAGAGGTTCATTTACCTACTCTAGACTTGCCTACATTTTCAGGATTAGATACAGAAAATTGGGACAATTTTTGGACTTCCTTTGAAGTTCACATCCATAAGAAACCGTCTCTAGACAAGGTTTCTAAATTTTCATACCTACTTAGTCTTCTCACAGGAGAGGCTAAAAAGGTCATACATAACCTTACTCTTAATGAGAGTAATTATGAGGAAGCTATAAAACTCCTGAAGTTGAACTATTGCAACAAAGAGTTAAGTATAGCTACCCTCTATTATCAATTGCTAGATCTGAATGCACCAAATAGTAGACCAGAGTCACTTCAAAGCTTCAGACTAGAAGTAGAGTCTCTAGTAAAGGCCTTAGGTACTAAAGTTAATATACCTGCTTCAGAATGGTCTATCAAGCTACTATTACAGAGGAAACTACCTCGAAATGTCTTGACAGAGCTCTGCTCACATTATAATACCGAGTTTCTCACTCTTGACCAAATTTTCGAGGGATTGAGGATCACGGTTAACAGGTTAAAGACTCATGATAAAATTAAACCTGAGTCTAAACCAACTAGTACTGATATTTCAGTCAAACCTAAACAGACTCAGAGTAAGTCTAATAAATATAAATCCAAACCTGCTCCATCCACTGGGAAAAGAAGTGGAAACGTAGGTACATATTCGGTGTCTCCTTCAGAGATAACCAATGACTTGTTTACTAAAGAGACTAAGTCTATTAATCAGAGAAAGTGTCTGTTCTGCAATCAGGGACACACCACTTATCAATGCTCTGTTTATCCTACTTATAATGTTAGGGTTAAAAGGTTACAAGAGTTGCACAAGTGCACCAAGTGCATGGGCTCTCATGATCCCAAGAAATGTGCAGTGCAGCTACGTTCCTGCAACCGCTGTAACCAAGGTGTACACCACTACGCCTTATGTAGAAAATCTTCTACACCAACCATGACCACTGGAGAGAATTCTACTGCAGTGCAATATTGCAAAGTGCATCACGAAGTAAATGTACTTGCTACTGAGTCAGGCAATAATACTACTCTGCCTACAGCTCAACTTAAACTAATAAACCGAAGATCTAGAATTAACACTAGAGGTCTTTTTGACCAAGGTTCACAGAAAACCTTCATTACACAACAGTTGGTAGATGAGTTAAATTTAAAACCTGCCAAAAGTGTGAGGTTAAATATTTCTGGTTTCTTGTCAAATAGTGGACCTCGTGACTACAAGGTAGTTAAAGTATTAGTAAGACTAGGATCTTCTACTAGTCCAATCCAAGCGGTAGTAGTGGATAAGATTCCTACAGACCTACAGGTCACAGGATTAGCTCGCACTGCGAGACACCTTAAACGAAACCGCATGAGGCTAGCAGATTATAAAATAAATTCTGACTGCCTCACAGATATTGGAATACTTATAGGCGCGGATCATTATTATAAGTTTATAACTGGATGCACTAGGCAACATGGTATGAATTTGTTGTCGTCCGCAGGAGGCAAATTGCTCACAGGACCAGTGCTTTTCAGACAAGGTCCAGCGTCCACAAACCAACAATCCAATAATGTAATTGTGGCGTGACTAGGCTTAGAACAGTCACCACTACGCTTCAGGGAAATATCTGAGGATATTGAGTCTGACCCACCAATACATCGTTTGTGGGATTTAGACACCTTAGGCATCATCCCTGAGCAACCAAGTCCTGATGATACGTGGACTTACCAGCAATATCTGGATACAGTTGTCTACTCAAATAAACAATACTGGGTAAGACTCCCATGGAAGTTGGATCATCCACAACTTCCAGTGAATTATTTTATGGCAGCCTCACAATTGCAGTCTCAATTAACACGACTACAGAAGCAGCCAGACAAACTGAACATGTATCATCAACTTATCCAACAACAACTTAACAATAAGTTCATTGAAGTTGTCGAACACGATGACCGAAAAACAGGTCATTATTTACCTCACCACGCTGTGGTGAAAGACTCATTGACAACACCTATTCGTATTGTCTTTAACTGCAGTGCTAAAGTAAAGCCAAGCAGTGTGTCTTTAAATGAATGTCTCCAAACGGGACCTAGCCTAACACAAAGGCTACATGATGTGTTGTTACGATTTCGCACAGGCATGGCATTTTTGCCAATACAGCTGATATCAGCGAAGCCTTTCTCCGAGTAGGGTTACAGAAGGAAGAGCGTGACTACACAAAATTCCTCTGGTTTAAGGATCCACTGGATCCTAACAGTGAAGTAATCACCTATCGTTTTGCCTCAGTATTATTTGGAGCTACGTCCTCACCGTTTCTTTTGCAAGCAACATTAGACACGCATTTGAGGAAATCAAACAGCCCTTATAAGGCAGACATTAGCGACAACTTGTATGTCGACAATTTCCAGGGGACAACTAATGATCAAGCTGATCTGGTAGAAATCTACCATGAGGCTAACCGTGAACTGTTAGGAGCCAATATGCCACTACAATCATGGGCCTCAAATAATAAACTGCTTAACCAGGTAATCGAGAAAGAATTTCCAGATTATCAGGTACCCAGTCAATTAAAGGTTCTAGGCGTGGAATGGAACACCAGCACTGACGAGATGAATGTCAAGTCAGTGCAAACTGATAATTCAACCCTTACCATGAGAACACTGCTCTCATTTGTCAGTCAACCATTTGACCCTTTAGGCCTACTTAGTCCTATATTAATAAGGGGCAAACTCCTAATGCAGGAGTGCTGGCAGAAACATATGGGATGGGATGATCCATTACCAAGTGAGTTACAAGCCAAATGGCAAATACTCTCAACGGATTTTAATCAGTTAGGCGTTTTGAAATTTCCTCGTAATGCTTCTGGACCAAACTTACCCACCAATTTGCACGTTTTATGCGATGCTTCTGGCAAAGCATATGGCGCAGTAGCCTATTTAGTTAACAGTGCACAATCAATTTTACTCACATCTAAAGCAAGAGTTGCTCCCATTAAGAAGAGATCTTTACCTCAGATGGAGTTGACTGCATTGCTAGTGGGAGTAAGATTGGCTCATTGCCTGGCAAAAACACTCAATAATATCCACTTTGGTGAGATTGTAGTGTGGTTAGACAACGAGGCAGTCTTACAATGGGTAAGAAACAATAACAACAAAACTCGTTACGTCAGTAATCGCGTCAGGGAGATTCATGATTTATCTGCTGGATATAAATTTCGACATGTTCCTACTAAGGACAATCCTGCAGATTATTTATCTCGAGGGTTAACATTAAAACAACTTGCCAAGTCTTCGCTGTGGTTCAATGGACCTTCATGGCATGTTGGTGGTCAGTGGCCCAAACAAAAGCCACAAGTCATAGTGACATATATCACCACTCCCATGAAAGAACCAGAACCTCAACGAACATTAGCCATTGATCCTCACCATTATTCTAACTTAAGCAAATTGTTAGGAGTGACTGCACACGTGTTTGATTTCCTTGCTAAGGTAGGAATTCGACATAAGTTTCCCAATCCTATCCTCTACTGGATCAAACGTGCACAACAAGAGACATATGGAAGTGAATATGAGAATCTTCCAGATAAATTAACTAAGTCTCTAGGCATCTGGTACGATGCCAACACTCATGACATACTACGATGTGGAGGACGTTTGCTACATGCAAAAATTGACTTGGACACAAAGAATCCAATTCTTCTACCTCGTCACCACATCATCACTAAACTTCTTGTCTTACACCACCATCAATATGGTACCTTACATGGTGGAGTTTTAGATACTCTCACCGACCTTAGACAAAAGTACTGGCTTCCTCAAGGTCGTCAGACTGTTAAGACAATTATTAAATCTTGTGTAATCTGTAAGAGATACGACGCTAGAGTATGTCCTTACCCAGGACCTCCACCACTCCCAGAAGAGCGAGTGGTTCATCTTCGTCCTTTCGAAACCACTGGTGTTGATTATACAGGAGCCTTACTCCTCACTGGTAACCCAGATAATATACCAGTGAAGGCGTACATTTGTCTCTTTACGTGTGCTACAACCAGAGGCGTACACTTAGAGGTCACTCCAGACATGAGTGCTGAAGCTTTCATTCAAGCTTTCCGCAGATTTGCAGCCCGCCGATCGTGTCCTAAATTAATGATATCGGACAACGGTTCTAATTTTGTGGCAGGAGAAAGTTGTTTGCGAGAAGTCTGGAACCACCCAGAAGTACAGTCAGTCCTACAGAGACGACAATGTCACTGGAAATTCATAGCACCGAGAGCCCCTTGGCAAGGTGGGTTCTATGAGCGAATGGTAGGCACAGTCAAGAAGTGTCTAAGGAAAACTTTACACCGACAAAAGGTCAGTTACTCAGAACTCCAAACTATTGTTGTGGAAATCGAGGCGCGAGTCAATAACCGCCCAATAACCTACCTGTCTGATGATTTCACCCAGAGAGAACCCCTGAGCCCCTCACACTTGATCCATGGAGGTCTACTGAGCCCTCTCATCCCTTTAGCCGAAGAGGACCCTGTAGACCCGTCACATGTGACCAGAGGAGACTTGGTGGAAAGCTACCAGCATCTTTCTAGAGTTATTAACAGGTGGAATGAGGTGTGGACTCGAGAGTACCTCACAGCTCTACGAGAGTACCACTACGGAGCTTCGAGTCCTTACAATAAGGTGCAATTAAAACCAGGAGACCTAGTACTAGTCGACAGTGATGGACCAAGGTCAGAGTGGCCTATAGGTAAAATTGTTACCATTCATCCAGATCATCAAGGTGTCCTAAGAGTAGTTAAAGTTTTATGCCGAGGCAACACTACTCTAAAAACTTTAGAGAAGCTGGTTCCCCTTGAACTGACTGAGCAAGAATATCAGCCAGATCCAGTTTCTCCAATAATTTCCGAGGGTAATAATTCTGATCCTCCAAGCAACCGCCCCACTAGAGCTGCTGCTCAACAATGTAGGCGGAATTTGCAAGCCTATTACAACTCTGAACAATAGTAATTTCCTTCACATCCCACTTAGATAACTATGATGATGCTGCGATATGATATCACGTAACAAAACATTACACGTCACTATGACCCAGGATATCCCATCACAGTAGATTCTGTTATTTTAAATTGTGTGAGTTAAAATCTATAAATATTGTGTAGGCTATAAGCAACATGTTTCATTTGACATGTAAATAGCAAGACTCAAGTTCTGGTAAGTCCTTGATAAATCCGGGACGTTCGTTATGTGTGTACTAACATACTAACATATTAACATACGAATGTACTAATCTTAACGTCACTTCGGGATAGGTCAGTACTCCACAGTACACTACGACCCTAGAATCCTCGCCCCGGAGTTATGTTGGAAATTTCCAACACCGAATCCAACACTGTTGTATTCTCATTAATTATTACTAACTCTACTAATTATTGTAGTAAGTAAAATTAACACCACGTAGAATTCTCATGTACTAATAATTTCATCTGTGCAGTAGGCTAGAATTCTCACGTCATCCGACGCCAGTATTGCGTCAGATTTTATTACAATAAACACATTATATCCAATGTATCTGAGAATTAAATTCGATTCTCTATAACCAAGGCATTCTGTATGATAATTAATTACAGATAAATTGACTTCCAACTAAGAGACGAATAGAGCGTTAGAGTCATAGCGATTATCGAGTAATAAAAGTTAACGTCACGAGTGAATGCCATGGGGAGACATTAATTCCTCTCCCTTATACGTTTACTATCACTAAACTGGCAAATAATAATATTTCCCTCTTCTAAATAATAAACCCGTCCAGTCTCCAACATTTCAAGCATAAATGCGAGAAATATTAATGTTCGTGACAATAACTTGTTTAATGAACGCGGGACACGGCGTGGGTGAGGAGGACCAAGCCAGTACACGTGGAGGGAAGCTCTGAGGCAGACCTACCCGTATTGTGCTCACGAGGAGACACCATTGCCCAGCCATCAGGGTAGACGTTATCCATCCTCAGATGAAAGTCGCCACTGTGAGGCGTGAACAACCTCGCAGATAATATCTTCAACTGGTGCTGGTGTAACATAAGGAACCTTTTTAATCTGGTTCCTGACTACACGTGACCGGTCAGGGAAGCGCGCCATTATCCAGGATAGGCTGAAGCCAGAGCCTGGGGACGCGAATTTCGGCAATCTTAAAACTTATACAGTGCCCATATTAGCTAAGTATCTTATCTTTATTTGATGCATCTGGTAAAGTGTAGTGTAGTAGCTGGGTGATTGACCGTGACGAAGCATGATAACACCAAACCACAGGTGATTACTTATTATCACCTGTAACTCTTAAATTCTTGAATATAGAGATTCAGTAGTTTAATTAGTTGCTACTGTAAATATTTGTCTTGCAGCACGTGAGAAGAATTCTCCCTGCCGCCTTCTCCCATGTTAATCCATCCCATTCGTCAGCCAGCCGAGCCCAGGGAATTAGAGGAAGCGTCGTGGCTTACATAAAGGAATCGTCTTTAAGCTAAGATTCTTTGTATTCATTCATGAACTTTCTGAATTACTTACATGCAGAATTCCTCAGGATTAACATGTGTTTATTGTGACTATCATTATTATACTATAATCTATGTTCCCATTTATGGTAATGACATTAGTTTCACTATAATTCATAGGATTAGCTTATTATAATTTGGATTAGTGAACGAACCACACTAGTTCCTGGACGTACTGACTTCCAGTAATAACCCCCCAATGTAGGTGTTTGAGGGTTTGATTCATTTAATTATACAGCTCATTAATTATTTCTATGATCATATTCTCTAGTATTTTATCCATAGTTACTGGTTCATCTAGGAATTATCTAATGATCAGAAATTCTCAGTTTCCCTCTTTACTATAAAAGCGGGTGGTCCTTCGTAATTTAATTTACTGCATTAATATTTAAATAATCAGATTCAAGCCCCAAATGTCCCACATAGGTCGAGTCTCGCTTGTTCATCATTTCCTCTCATCTTTGTGGGTTCTCTGACATGCTGGGTTAAAAAGTTTCTAGTCACCACCTCCAATAATTTGGCTCTCCACGTATCCTCGCCTCCATGCGGTTCCTTGTTCTCCCAGTCAATCTTACCGTGATTGAAGTCCCTCATGATGAGCAGGTGGGATCTATTTCTACAGGCAGCAGAGGCTGCCCTCTCAATTATAGTGTTAACTGCCATGTTGTTGCTTTCATACTCTTGATTGGGTCTTCTGTCATTTGGTGAAGGGTTATATAACACTGCTACTACTATTTTTGGTCCTCCCATTGTCATGGTGCCTGCTATGTAGTCTCTGAAACCCACACAGCCCGGTATTGCCATCTCCTGAAAACTCCATTCCTTTCTCATGTGTAGGGCCACTCCACCTCCTCCCCTACCTTCCCTCTTTTTCCTTATTACTGTGTACTCCTGGGGAAACACGGCATTCGTTATGATTCCAGAGAGTTTTGCTTCAGTGAGTCCGATTACATCTGGGTTAACTTCTTGTGCCCTTTCCCTTAGTTCACTTGTCTTGCTTGTGATCCCATAATTTTCGAGTACATTACCCTGAAACTGACTCTCTTCTGCTTCTCCTCTGGGGGGGGGGGGACCTGTGGGATCTGGGGTGAGCAGGAGCTGGGAGGATCTGGTATGGGGAGACTGGTGGAGGAGGAAGGGCTTGGGAGGGGTGGGGGGAGGGGGGGGGTAAGGGGAGTGGGTGAGAGGGGGGAAGGGGGGGTAAGGGGAGTGGGTGAGAGGGGGGAGGGTAGAGGGGGGTTGAGAGGGTTGGGGGGGGTGAGAGGGCGAGAATTGGAGGAGCATGGGGGGAGGGGAGGCTTGGGGGGATGGGGGAGAAGGGGGGGCAGAAAAGGGGGGAGGCGTGGGGGGAATGGGAAGGCTGAGGTGGGTGAGGAAGAGGGAAGGGTTTAGGGGAGTGCTGGAGAGAGGAAGGCTTAGATGGGGTGGGATTAGGGGGGCGGGGGAAAACGGAGGGCTTGGGGGTGGGAGAGATGGGAGGGCATGAGGAGAAGGGAGGGCTTGGGGGATGGGGGAGAAGGGAGGTCCTGGGGCGAGGGGGGAGTGGGAGGAGGGGGGTGGGGGGGGGTAGAGTGCCTTAGGTGGGTACTTAGTGGGGGCTGACAGGGGACGGGGCAGGTAGCGTATCTGTTGGGTAGAATGTGGGTGTGGTGCCCCACTCCCTGTGGCTATTGCACTGTTTGAGGAGGATTCCCCACTCCCCTCTGAGAATGAAAGGTTTGGGGTTGTGGTTCTCTGATTCCTTTCTCCCTGTGATCCTTCCTCGCGTCTGCTGCCTGCTTTCTCACTTACCTTTTTATATCCCTCTTCAGGAATACTTTTTTGAACTTCTGTACATTTGCTAGACCGCTCTTCCTTGTTAACAGTTCCTCTTTCATGATTTCGCTCATGAAGACCACTTTTATCATCCGGTCTCTGTCCTTGTTGTACTTTCCAAGCCTGAAAACCTTTTCAACATTTTGTTCATTTCCCTCCATCCTTACCTCTTTAAGGATCTCGGTAACTATGTTTTTGTCCTTGTCTCTCCGCTCATTTGGGCTAGTCCCTGTTTGCTCTTTAATGCCTGCTACTACTACTGCTCTTTTTATCTCTATCAGCCAGCTAGTACATCTAGCTGCTTCCTGAGAGGAGCCACTTCCATGGCAGACCATGGAAGTGGCCACTTCCCTAACTGCAGACCTAGCTTCAGGACTCTTTTTAAGCATTTCAGCAAATGAGAGCTGTGTTGTGGAGGTCCCCTCCACAGTAGCATTCCCATCTCCCTGAGGTACGGCTTGTGTCTGGTATTGTGGAGAAGAAGTCTCCTTCAGGCATCTTATCTCCTCCTTTGCTGCCCTTAGTTCATCCTGCAGGTAGGCTACTGTCTCCCTCATTACCCTCAGTCCTTCACTGAATTCATCCCACATTTGCTGGAATACTCCCTTCATCCAGGCTTCCTGTTCCATCCCATCCTCTGAGTTTGTTCCAGCCGTGATTGTCATCCTGCGTTTGTCACCCCGAGTTCGTGCCCCTTCCATGTTTACCCTATGAGAGAGAGAGAGAGAGAGAGAGAGAGAGAGAGAGAGAGAGAGAGAGAGAGAGAGAGAGAGGGAGAGGGAGAGGGAGAGGGAGAGAGAGAGAGAGAGAGAGAGAGAGAGAGAGAGAGAGAGAGAGAGAGAGAGAGAGAGAGAGAGGGAGAGAGAGAGAGGGAGAGAGAGAGAGGGAGAGAGAGAGAGGGAGAGGGAGAGGGAGAGAGGGAGAGGGAGAGAGAGAGAGAGAGAGAGAGAGAGAGAGAGAGAGAGGGAGAGGGAGAGGGAGAGGGAGAGGGAGAGGGAGAGGGAGAGGGAGAGGGAGAGGGAGGAGAGAGAGAGAGAGAGAGAGAGAGAGAGAGAGAGAGAGAGAGAGAGAGAGAGAGAGGGAGAGGGAGAGGGAGAGGGAGAGGGAGAGGGAGAGGGAGAGAGAGGAGAGAGAGAGAGGGGGGAGAGAGAGTGAGGAAGGGGGGAGAGAGAGAAAGAGAGAGGCGAGGAGAGAAAAGGGGGAGAGAGGAAGAAGTGGGAGAGAGAGAGAGAGGGGGGGGGGGAGAGAGGGGAGGGGGATTGATTGATGATTGATAAAGATTAAGCCACCCAAGAGGTGGCACGGGCATGAATAGCCCGTAAGTGGTACAATTTTTTTTTCTCAGTATTCTGAGGTTGCATTTAACCATCAAGCTGTTATCGCGGAGGAGGATACTGCTTCACAGTCTTTATAAGGGTGTCCAGCTGCTGGACACCTTTGTTGACCAGGAGAGTGGCTGTGTTGATGGCTTCAGGGTGGCCACTACATGATTCAGGAACTCTTAAAGCTCTTCTAAGGTCATTGGTTGCTTCACATTCCAGAAGATAGTGAAGTAATGGCTTTTCTGTGACAGTTTGGCAGAAGATGCACTCTCTCTGTCGGGGTTCACCAATCTCCCAGTTGCATCTGTAACCTAGACGTAGTCTATGTAGCCTAACTGCTATTTCCCTGTGGATTCCTTTTGGGATATTTAACCTTTCTAATTTGGTTGCCTGAAGATACCATGTTGCAGATGGCGAACCTTCAGCTATTCTCTGGTGCAGGTTGGCTTTGTTGAAATGTGAGAGTTTTTTGGTGATGATGTTTTTTATGTTCTCTAGGCTGGGTTGAATTGTTTTATGTATCACTGGATGACGAGTTGCCAATTTAGCAATTTCATCAGCTTTTTCATTTAATGGGATTCCAATATGGGATGGGATCCAGTTTAAAGTTATGTTGAGTCCTTTACCTTTAGCGACTGCTCCAAGATACAAAATGGTGGTAATTATTTCCACATTATCTTTCCATACTGTTTTTGTCCTAGTATTTGAAGTGCAGCTTTTGAGTCTGTGTGTATGATTGCATTTTGAGTGTTTTGTGCAATCACATATGCGAATGCCTGTTGTATGGCAAACAGCTCAGTTTGGGTTGATGATACTAGTCCTCCCAGTCTCCAATATGCCTGTACGCTGGTCGTGCAAAGAGCAGCGCAAGCACTCTCATTTTCTGTGTCCACCGATCCGTCTGTGAAGATGTGGGTGGCTCCTGCTACTGCTATGCTATACATTTGCTCTTCTATTATGCGCCTTAGGATTGTCGGATCATAGGCAGCTTTTTTCATTGGGGGGAGGGAGAGAGAGAGAGAGATGTGTGTGAGTGTGCATGGGGGGGGGGAGTGAGGTGGAAGAGAGGGAGGGGATGGTGAAGGTGTGTGGGGCGGATTAGAGTGGGAGGGTTATGGGAGGGTGTGGACCATATGGTTGGGAGGCTGTGTGTACTGTTGTTGCTATGATGGGAGAGGGTGGGGGTGAGAGAATGGGTGGGGAGTTGTCTCGGTGTAGGGTAAGGTGTTTTTTTCACACTTCGGTGCCACAAACTAGTTCCCACATGAGCCGAATATTTCCTTTGAGGATCGTTTCCGTTTGTTAACTTATATCCAAGACTAACTATTAAAAAGCAATAACACTGAACACTGTTTGACTGACTGACTTTGTGAGAGGCCTTACCTTACCATCAATTCAAAACATCCCACAGCACAAACAGGTGTTAAAAGTACTGTTGACAGTCGGGTGTAGGACTGCTGTCCCCATCCACGCCGCTGCCAGGCGTAGGTCCCTCCAACTTGTCGCTATCTATCACCAGTACTCTGCTTCTTGTTCCTCTTAGCACCGATATTGTTCTAATGCCACACGTTTAGATTCACTTCTTCACTATCCTATTCACTATTTGGTATGATCTTCACTATCGCATCTAGTTGTGTACACTCTGACCATGCAGTGGCCCACGTGCTTGTCCTGGCACTGTTGTCGTACCCCTGATCTTGTCTAATATTCCCTATCGGACACAATCCATAAATATGCTAGTTTTTAATTGGTGTGAGGCATTTTGTATTATCACTGAACACCGAATTTCACGTGTATCCCTCTGATGTCCCGAAATATGAAGCCTCATTGGCGAGCGCGGCGTAACGTGACCACCTCCCTCTGTGTGTGTGTGTGTGTGTGACACACACAGGTGACCACACCTGTATGTGTGTATGAGTACTTACTCGCCTAAATGTACTTCCTGGGTCATGCATCAGCTCCTGGCCACCAGCTTTCTGTAACTTTATACTTTATTTAAGTGACTGATCCGTTTTTCTAATCGTGTTCATAACCTGTAAGAGACAGTAACTGTACTGAGAAACGAACTGTGTGAGCAATGAGAGAGAGAACCGTGTGAGCAGTGAGAGAGAACTGTGTGAGCAGTGAGAGAGAACTGTGTGAGCAGTGAGAGAGAACTGTGTGAGCAGTGAGAGAGAAAACCGTGCGAGCAGTGAGAGAGAACCGTGTGAGCAGTGAGAGAGAGAACCGTGTGAGCAGTGAGAGAGAGAGAACCATATGAGCAGTGAAAGAGAGAACCGTGTGAGCAGTGAGGGAGAGAACTGTGTGAGCAGTGAGAGAGAGAACTGTGTGAGCAGTGAGAAAGAGAACTGTGTGAGCAGTGAGAGAAAGAACCGTGTGAGCAGTGAGAGAGAGAACCATATGAGCAGTGAAAGAGAGAACCGTGTGAGCAGTGAGATAGAGAAAACTGTGTGAGCAGTGAGAAGGAGAACTGTGTGAGCAGTGAGAAAGAAAACTGTGTGAGGAGTGAGAGAGAGAACCGTGTGAGCAGTGAGATAGAGAAAACTGTGTGAGCAGTGAGGGAGAGAACTGTGTGAGCAGTGAGAGAGAGAACTGTGTGAGCAGTGAGAGAGAGAACTATGTGAGCAGTGAGAAAGAGAACTGTGTGAGCAGTGAGAGAGAGAACTGTGTGAGCAGTGAGAGAGAGAACTGTGTGAGCAGTGAGAGAGAGACCTGTGCGAGCAGTGAAAGAGAGAACTATTTGACAAGTAGGAGAGAGAGAGAGAGAGAGAACTATTTGACAAATTAGAGAGAGAGAGAGAAGTATGTGAGCAGTGAGAGAGAAGTTTGTGAGTAGTGAGAGAGAGAACTGTGAGAAGGGTGAGGAACATCTCTGAGAGCAGTGACAAGTGTAAAAGATGAGGGATATCAATTCTCTTATTCCCAAATATATTCAGTCATTGATTCTCGAAATCAATGACTTTTAGACATAGATATTGAATAATTTCTTCGCAATTCCATCTAAACTTTACCCTTTGTGTTTTTTAATTCATCTTGACTTTGAATGAAAAAAATGCGTTGTCGACACCATCCCTCCTGCAGTCATAAAAATATGGGCATTCAAGTCTTTTGTGGGAAATTTTTACCCACCATATCTAATAATCATCTAAGAAATGTATAATTTCTATATTATATCTATATCATATCAAAATCGTATCAAATCATATCAAAATCATATCCGAATCATAATAGATTCATTATACAGCTTGATCCTAGATGACAATGCCACTATGATCCCGTACGCCATAGGGCCCTATAGATGCCTACGTGACATAGTGCATGATCTCTCATGGATCCAGAAGCTTCTAAAAGGATTGGTTAATTGAAAAACTATTGGAACATTGATTCGTTTCCGGTAGAGATTACAAATCGAATCCTTAATAAGAATCAGTAGTACTATCAAGTACTACTTTTAATCTTTATATCCCATTTCTAATTATATTATAATCACATCTTATCTCAATCACAAGTCTAAACTGTAAAAATAATCAATCAATACTTATAGAAGACTTCCGTGCTCTGGGGGCATGGGAGGGGATCTGGGGGAGAAGCGCCCTCGAAGCCCGACAGCACCACGCGTTGTTGACAACTGTGAACAAGTGTGACGGATCCTTAGCGAACATTACCAGCTCAAGGACACCTTATCTAATATTATTATCACCAGTGAACACTCTCTAGAACTGGGGGAGTACCTGGACAATATCTACAAGGAAAATCCTAGAACATTTATATAAAATAGGAGTATATAGTGGAGCTCATAGTGACACGGTTTCCACCACCTTCATTCCTAATCTTCATCAACTATCATTCTTCTGCAACTGCAGGGTCAATCACGTAGCAACGCTACCAGATCATCATACAGCAAAGCTGTGATATAAAATATCGTGCCTAAACTCAACAAGAGAAAGTTAATCAGTCTGGCACCCTGTCAGACAGGCACTCCGACTGGCAGAGAAGTATATTGAAGGTTATTTTGGTATATGATTGGCCAATTGTATGCTTGTGTGACTTTAATATCCTATAAATCTGTCTGTCGGTTAAAAAACGAGGCAACACCTCATTTTTCAGTAAGTTTATTAATATTGTAGAAGAGCAGTAGGTCCTTATCCAAGCACTAGATCTCATGAGTGTCCATTTGTGTCAGAAAAAGATTCAGTCGCAATGCATAAATAAAGCCTCATGAGTGTCCATTGTGAGGAAAAGGATTCAGTCAAGCTGACTATACATAATCATATAAATTGAATATAAATATGTCTGCATATATACTTGAATATATAAATTAAGTTAACAATTGCTTGCTTAGTTATTTTATAAGTTATCATATAAGTTCATTGAATTGAATATAATTTTAGTACTTAGGTAACAGTACTTAGAATACATTTAAAGTCATTTATTATACTTTTACTATTTAAATTGTTGTTTATAGTATAAGTACATATTGGCTGTTAATAGTTATGGTGCTAGGTTAGACTATGTATGTTTAAATCCCTGATTTAAACTGAGCCAGTGTTCAGTCATATAACTAAATTTATCAAATCTTATCCTTGTATAAAATACAAGCTGATGTGAGATCCCTGTCTACATGTGGACTGGAACGTCTATCAACTAATTCATTCACCCCACCTGTCCCTTACAGCCTACAATCTGTTATTAGGAAAAGAGGAGCTAGGATTTACAACCCTAGCTAGAGATTTTAGATGAATTAATTTGCAGACAGTAATTTTTTAATTTAGTTCAGTACAAGTCCCTAGTAGTCTCCTCTTATATCAATCCCAGCAGGTTTTTCCCACATCTTTTGTATAGATATGTGAGAGTGAGAGATGTTTGGGAGCTATAAGAGCTCGTATATCATTTTATGCTGAAGTTCCCTTTGTTTTCTCAGCCTGTGGAGCCACCCCAACCTACACAACGGGACGTGCCTATCCGGAAGACTGACGAGCCCAGCAAGGTGTAGCCAGCAGTCTATCTAATGAACTTTCACCTCGTCCTAAGGGACTATACCAGCTTCTGCTAAATATTTTCACAGCTTCTGAAGCTTTACGACAACGGCAGATTCACAGGCTAGCCTGGATCACAGTTCTTTGAACACACAACTCATGTACCAAGGATCTAATTTCGACATTACTGTATTTAAATTGCTTGCAAACAAGCTATTCATAGTTACTAACTCGTTAATAATATCCAGTTATCCCTACTGATTTATTGTTTTATTCTCTCCTGTAAACCTGCTACACCATTATACACATCATTCATTCATATCTTGTAATTTCTTACATCTAAATTTATATTTCTGGCAAAGATTGAGTGGCCAGTGTTATGAACTCATGTAGCCTCATATATAGGAAAGTTTACCAGTGAATAATTCCTTTGTATTTATTTAGACTAAATTTAATCTCAGATATTTATTTATTCTTTCTAAGCAGACTGTATATTTTATTAGTAATCTTCACTGATAAACTTCCACTTCATACAATTTAAGGATTTATAATTTCAACCACACGAAAATTAATCAATGAGTTATTATTATTAGTTGGATTAATTATTGTAAAGTCATATTATTTCAATCTACCAACGTTATGGGTATTATTTAAAACATATCACAGCTTAGCTGTCATAGTAGAAGTTCTGAGTATCCAAGCCGGACTCTATTCAGTCACGTGGATCATGGCGTCGTTAAGATACAGGGGCCAGATTCACGAAGCAGTTACGTTCGTACTTATGAGCGTTTTCCTTCTTAGCATCTTTCTTGCGGCTACGTCGGTATTCAGGTTGGCATTTAAGTATGAAAATCTTCGTAAGTACACACCGTCGCGCTAAGGACACTCTCGACCACACGTAGCTTTACGTAAACTAGATATAACTCAATTGTTCTTTACTATACAACACGGAGGATCAATTTTATTATAAATAAACATTTTAGCTGGAGAGTCTCATCAAGAAGGAGTCCTTATTGTTAGCTATATAAGCATTCTCAACTTGAAACTTGTAGTAAATATGTCTTTTATGATAGTACAATTAGTTTTATAATAGCAATATATTATACCAGTAGTAATTAAAGTAAATAAACACTGATGAACATGAAATATGAGAGGTGATGATCCCGTGCTGGTGGGAGCATTTACCACCACCAAATGCCCCTGTTCACCTAGCAATAAGTATAGCTATCGGTGTACTTTAGCTATACATACCCATTATTAATTGATTTTGTTTGGTTTAATTTTTAAATTAAATCTGGGTGAGACATAAAAGAAAAATTATGCTGCACACATGATGTTAGGAAAGGGTAAAAATTTCAAAAACTTTTGTCATTGAATACCTAGGCATATAATTATGACTACATATATGGACTATTATGGCTTGTTAAAAAGAGAGAGAGAGGGGGGGGGGAAGAAGCAGGGGTCCAAGACCTCTTCCTGTTACACAATTTGGCTGTGTGTAACAATAAGTAATTATCAAAAGAAGGCACCAAGCCGGGAAGGCTATGTAGCAGCATTGTGTGTAACAATAAACCTTTTTTTTTTTTAGCAGATAATGCACCTGTGAGTAAAACAAATCCTGTCAGCTGTAAAAATATTGATCCAGTTATTAACATAAAAGATATAATGCAACAAATTTTTAGGGTTTTTTAAACTATCATTTCTACTGTATATCCAAAGAAGTGAAAAATTGAGACATACTACACAATTTAATGATTCAAAAGAATACAGTATTAATAACATTGTCGTCGTCTTTTCATCTTCTAGTGTGTCGTTTGGTCAACATTACTAACATTACATATCAATATGGGATCTTAATGATCCATGGTTAACATTTATGATTTAATAAGGATAATATTGGTAATAATAAATATTAGCCCCCACTAGCAAAATCTAGGTACAGCACAAGAATATCTTCCAATAATCTTGAGTGTATGAAGTAATTACAGAGCTCAAAGTACCTCATACCATTTGGACTGAAGTCACTGATAACAGTGAAATCACAAATATAGTGTTGGAGAGTATGTCCACTTAAGTAGGACTGAAAACATGTTTTTTTCACCCAGAGGTTTATAAACCCATGGAACTGCCTAAATCCTGAAGCCGTTAATGCCAAAATCCAGCTAGAAAATATCATTAGGACAATTGGCGGGACCTTTAAAAACGAGGTGGCTTGTTTCTGTCCTCGTCGAGGCCACTAGATAGTTTGTGGCCCTTGAGTAAATTTAGGTAAATGTATACGTAAATAAATACCATCGCTTCTCAAGTCTTGGAAGCGAAAAGGAAAGCCACACAATATCTCTTAGAATTACGTAGGTAAAAAAAAAATATATAACATATTTGTTTACTGCAATGACGGTGCTGGCTGTAGAAGTTGAAAAACCTAGTTTTACTTCAAAATGTACAAATTTTATAAGAAAATTTGATGTAAATATGTGGCAATTGAACACGGGTAAGCTCCGATATGTCAGCGTCATGATTGGCTACAGCTGTAAGGTGAAAAATGCTACCTTCTCTCTGATTGGCCAAACGAAACGCCCTAGTGACCTCTAACGAGACTTAAGTGAAATTGCTAAAATCTTCGTAAGTACATCTTTCTGAACTGGACGTAGGAACGTCCATAGGCAATACTTAGGAACCTTCATAGCACACTTACTTACGAAGACATACATGGAGCTTCGTGAATCTAGGACCAGATCCGGACAAGAATCAGTCATGTTGTTTTGTTTCACTAGATAATGTTCCACATTAGTAACTTCCACAGTCTCACTTTACCTGTTAACACGTAACACCATAAAATCTACTACTATAATGTATTCAGTTTCTATGAATTATTCAAATAATATAACTTTTGGGATGATATTAAATTTGGTTATCCTTTGGTGTTATTAGGCATACATTATAACCGCTACAGTATGTAAATAAATGAAAGAACTCTAACACAACAACATTGAACAGAAAATGACTTCCCAGGAACCGATGGTGTGAATCTGAGCTGCTCAGCTCCACGAGAATAACTTGTAGATCACAATACTCGGGATGACAGCTGACACATTAACACAGTTCCATCTTCAATATGGCTTCTCCCCCTCCCTCCTCGGGCATCACCTCATGAGAAAAACGACTATTGGAAAAGTGGGAGGACGAATAGTAGTGTGTCTCGGAGAGTGACGACGAAAAGGGGTGACCTGAAGCCTGTTGGGTGGTCGTTTCGTGATGGTCCACTGTGTTAGGGCCAAGAAGAGGCCTCTATGTAACCTTCAAGATGATCGTTTGGGCAGGTGAACATCTGGTACCTGTGCACTGACCCCCTCCCCCCGCTCCCACACTCAAGTCAACACATAAAAAAGTCAACAGTGACAGTCAAAATTAACTTGTATGGGCCACTTGGAAGAGCGCCTTTTTTACGTCGACCAGCAAGCGTCATCACGTCATTATTTTGCGGTAAGAGCCTTTTAAATTACCATAGGTTGCCTAATGCAGAAATATCAAGTTCACAGTGATTGTGTGTGAAGTGTAAATTAAAAATGTTTGCATAAATAAGGAGATTATATAAGGAGTTTAAAATGAAATGACATGATGAAGGCGGGAGCGACACATGCTTGTGCAGCGGTAGTCGGTGATTGACTGATGGGGGTTTGCAGGCACGTGAAGATTTCTGATGCAGACCGACTGGTGATGTTCGGGTTATAAGAAGAGTTTTATTTAACAACTGTATAGCGGTTTTTGAAATTATATTATTTTGTTGCGATAAAATTACAGGTTCATAAATGGTGGACGCAGTTCGTTCATGGTAGAGGCAGCATCGATTATGTGGGACTGCAAGAGGACTGTACTTACTCGAGGCCAAACTGATAGATAGTTCTGGTGTTGATTCGCAGGAAGATTAATCACTAAAGAGGAGACCTGTTGGCTAACAAGAGGAATAAATACATGTGGTATGCCTGACGCAGTGAAAAGTGAGAGTATTGATTTATTATGATTATTAATTTATATGTGTGGAAGCCAAGCTCAGATTACGAAATTACGAATTGCTAAGAAAGGGCGAGCAGCTGCCTAATGAAGAAAATTATGTTATCTTGAGGTTATCTTGAGTTGATTTCGGGGCTTTAGTGTCCCCGCGGCCCGGTCCTTGACCAGGCCTCCACCCCCAGGAAGCAGCCCGTGACAGCTGACTAACACCCAGGTACCTATTTACTGCTAGGTAACAGGGGCGTTCAGGGTGAAAGAAACTTTGCCCATTTGTTTCTGCTTCGTGCGGGAATCGAACCCGCGCCACAGAATTACGAGTCCTGCGCGCTATCCACCAGGCTACGAGGCCCCGTTAAGTTAAATTCCCCTGCAGTTTTCAAAATGCGATTCCTCTCAGAAATATAACTCCTGAACGTTATTTACGGGGAGAATTAAGGGTAATTGCACGAATTTAGAATTTTAAATTACGACTTTTTATACCAAAAATATGCAAATTAGTGAAAACGGAGATTGGTTAGAATTTCCCCAAATCCTCTTGCAGTTTTAAAAATACGATGAATAATATGACGCTTCAGCGTTATTTCTGCCCGGAATTCAGGGTGATTGCACGTATTTGGAGTTTTAAATTACGACTTTTTAATCCGAAAATATGCAAATTAGAGAAAACAGTGATTGGTCAGATTTTGCATAAGTCCCCCTCCAGTTTTCAAAATACGATGCCTATAGGAAATATGACTCCTGAGAATTATTATTTTTTTTTTGTTAATTCACGGTGATTACACGTTCTGCGTTCCATGGACCCTAGAGCAGTCAAGCAGGGAATTGAAGACAGGGGCGAGGATGCAGAAATCTTGAACTAGGAACTGGAGACAAGTCGAAGAGGGGGGAGAAAATTCGGTGGCCCAACCACAGTGGGTAAGAATTGCAGCTGGCGCTGTGGTTTGGTGGTAAAGTGGAGTTTCTCATGGTTGCTCGCTGATGTGTCTTAAGGAGGCAGGGCTTCTCGTCGCGGCGTTCTTTATAGCATTTCGTCGGTGTTCTTCTGTTTACTTGATTTTCTCAGGTGTAGATCGTCGGTGTTCTTCTTCTTCTTCCCAGGCTTCCTGGCCGGTCTGTTGGTCTTGCTATGCGTTGACATGGTGAGGCTATCGTTGGAGGTAGTGTCCAGCAGGAAATCTTCGGTTGTGTTGGGGTGCTTCCGTGGAGGTAATGGTGTTCCAACCGAGACGTCCTCATCCGATGAGTCGGCTGACTCAGAAGCAGAGGTGCTGGATCTTGAGGGATGAGTTCTTGCTTGTTGAGGCTTGATGGGACCTGCAGCTGATGTAGAACATTCAGAGGGTTCACACATGATAGGTGGAACTGTGGCAGTTGTCGATGGAGGAGGCGTCGGCGTCTGGGTGGCTAGTGATAATGTTGCTGGAGGAGCCGGCGTTGCAGCTGTTGATAGTAGATCCGTCAGCACGGCGGCGTTCACGGTGATGTCCGAGACCGGATCCGGATCTTGAGAACTAGTGGTTGAAGTGGTGTTGGTGTAAACTTCATCAGGAACGTTGAAAGCTGGGAGACCATTTGCTTTGTAGAGAATATTTAGAATTCTAACATATACTTGGGGGTTATTGCCAACTATCATACTGGCCGCTGATGTCAACGCTTGAACTGTGCTGTATAGTGATTGGTCGGGGTGGGCTGGAGGTGGCAGTGGCTGGCTCGATGTGTGGCTGGTTGGTTGGGAGCTGGGCTCCCACTGGCTAGTAGAAGTAGCAGTAGCAGTGGGTCGTTCTCCCGGAAGCTCTGGGAAAATGGTGGCTTGGACGTTGAAATTTGAAGTTGAGGTGGTCGCTGATTGGTTGGTTGCATCAGAGGTACTAGCTCCGGCAGAAGATGTGGTTTTCTCCATGTTCTTGATGACTTCTTGTCTATGAGGACAACGAATGAAGATTGCAGGATGATCGCCGCATAGTGTTTCTGACGTGCAGATAGAATAATGGTGATCAGCTGAGAAGAGGCTACACTTCTGAATACGCTGATTACACATGCTGGTGGAGTGGGTGTACTCGTAGCACCGGAGGTACTGGTTAACGATGTGGAAACGTTCCATCTTCACACGGAATTGAGGAATGTGGATACCGAAGCTGTAAACACCATTTCTTTTAGCCAGAGTAGCCGAATCTACGGTCTGGAAGGTCAGCTTCAAGGAGTGATATCTGTTGATGAAGTTAGCTTCCTGGAGCCATAAGCCCGGGTTGGATTCATTGAAGTCGTTCATGAATGCACTTTTATCTCCTAGATCTTGTTCTGCGATCCACTGGCTGAGATCATGAACAATGACAAAGCGTGCAGCAAGGTACTGACGTGGGAAGTTGAGATGAAGGTGATGTCTGAGAAAAGGTGGGGCTGTAGAACAGAACTTTGTCGAGGTCCTCCTCACTATAGAAGAAGAAGAGGATGTCAGTGCCTTCCTGTCTGATGTCGTTGGGTGTCACTTCTGTAACTTCTCTAAATACCTTCAGGAGAGATGTATTGGAGAACGGGTGCTCGTCAAGGGGCGTTCCCCGGACCTTGTAGCGTTTGTGGCGCATGGTAAACTTCCTGGTGGACGATGGGTCTCTCTCAAAGACTACACGTCACTGGAGATGGCCTACCGTCTCTACTCGGCATTAAACACCAAGTTGAGATGGGGGGGGGTCGGACCGTCTTGAGTGACGCAAGTCTTGATGCCAATTATTTACCCATCTGGCAGTGCTAGGTGCGAGAGTTAGAGCTGGAGCAACGAGAACACGTCCGGCTGTGACGGTTGCAAGTTGCTGATCATGATTGCACGTATTTAGAGTTTTAAATTTCGACATTTTATACCGAAAATATGTATATAAGTTAAAAATTGTGATTGGTCAGATTTTGCCCAAACTCAAATGCAGTTTTTAAAATACGATGCCTGATGGAAATATGACTCTTGACAACTCATCCTCCTGTTTAGATAGTACCTATGGTGACAATTGGCAATAGTCACGAATCGTACGTTCTTAGCTTTCAGAAATTATTATAGGAATTAATGGAAAAATAATTATTTTTTTTGGTACTTTTGCGGTTTGGTAAAAGAACATTTAGATATATGTATGTTGGTACAATTTTTTTTTCCGGTTTGATATATGAACTTTACTGAAGTTTTCAACTCTCTTGGATCATAGATAAATGTTCTGTTTGTAATCTCATGTCATGAAATATTAGATATGCGCTTTTGAATGTGGTGTGCTTATGATCTTTTTTAAATGTTATGTTATCTAGGCTAAAAATAGCGATTTTCTAAACGATTTAAACCGCTTTTATAGTTGCATCCTGTCGGAGTACAGTAATTTACCTATCGGAAGCCTTAATAGCTCTTAGTAATTAATAATTAGTATTGAATAAAGGATTAACCTTCAAGAATTTTATAACCTGTAAGCAATGTAATATAGATTAGGTTGTGCTTTGCTGCATACACTATTAGTTGCAGAAAACGGTTGTAAGGTAACTGTTACAGAAAACGGATCGGGGGGCAGAGCCCTGGGGGAATTTTATTTTTTTTTCAGTTGGTAATGCAGTGGCAATTGTTTGAGACTGAAAATAGCAAAAGTTTTGCACTAGTATCAAATGAATAAACATGGACACACACGAAAGTCATTCGAGGTTTGGAAGTATCCCGACATCGTACTTAATGCGGTTTTCTTCTACTTCACTTTGGGCCTAAACCTAAGAACGCCAGCATTATTGTGTGTGAGCTGCAATTTATTGTGCGCCCTAGTGCTGTCATAGAGAAGAAGAAGCACAACCTGTGACTGCCAAATACTCACATCTAGTCTAACTCTAAGAAACACTATTGAAGCATCAAGATTGACGCGAGACTGTGATGCGTTTCATAACATCTCTTTTCTGTGTAATTATCCTGAAGGAAAATGCTACACACATACTGCGCCTTTCAGTATTATGTTTACAGATTAAAGACCTATAAATGTGCCGAGTGTGGCAAAATATTTAGAGATCGAAGAACATCACGTTTTTATTTCTGTTTATTTTTTTATTTGATATGATTTTCATGTAAAATAAATGTGTAGTTGGCTGTGTGGTCACGTAGCGTGTGGACATGTGCCTGCTGCTGTCCACCCAACACCTCGTCGTGTCCCCACCTCAACCTTCAAGTTCAAATATCTTGGACAACAGAGGAACTGGTTACTCCCACAGCAATATTGACATGGACACAACCTCAGCAAGTAGCCAGTCAGCAGTAGATAAGGATTATCAGGAAGTGTTAACCAAGGGACAGATGAAACGGAGAAGACAATATCTTAGGCCTAGTGTAGACAGTGATAATGAAACTAACGGAAACGACAAGAGAATGAAGAACAACGCTGAGAATGATCAAACTAGTGTCGACGAAACCATAGCACAACTATCACAAGCTTTCCCAGGAAGGTGACGGTGAGCGGAGGTGGAGACTTCTCTTCCCTACCTCACGCACAATGACCTACCACCAGAAGCTGCTGTGGACAGTCAACATAGGAAGAGAGCACCGAAAGTTCGAGCCATTGTTGTGAAGGAGGGTGTGAACAGACCTCACTTAACGGTAGTCAACAGCCTGTGGAGGCTGTCGTGTGTCTGACCCGTCAAGAATATCGTGAAAATGTCGTAAAAATATGAGAGGAGAATGAGAAACTGACGAAGGTGATTATTTACAAATACCCTCAGATTCCAAACCCCCGAATTCATCCTTGACGACCAACGAATTGTGTGGGCCAAGCGTCAGCTTATTATAGGTGAATATAGGAATCAGGTGGTGGCTCTAGTGAGAGGTAAAGTTTCCGAGAAAGTGTTCATCACCGGGGCTGGCTACAGGCATGTGGCAAAGTATGTGGAAGGGCCCATAATATGTCTGCATTGTTGCAGATGGGGGTATAAATCTTGGAGCTGTCGACATGATCTATGATGCCGTTTCTGCGGAAAGTCTCACCTCTCTGATAAGTGCAGAAACAAACTTCAGCTGGGTGAGAAAATAGTTCCCCGATCCTGCAACTGTGGAGGGGTTAACAACGCTAGCTCAGCTGTGTGTAGCAAGAGGCCGAGTATGGATGTTCCCCGGTTGGCAAATGTTACAGAGCAGGCAAGAGCTCTTACTCAGACACCGGGAGAACAGCAGAAAGGTCAGCATCAAACAGCACCAGTGAACCGGACGACTGCGTGGTCAACCGAGTGACCTTTAATTCGTCAGGCTCAAGCATCAAGCAGCCACGCCAACACTCAGGACTCCGGCAGTGACAGTGTAACGGTTACACTGTCACGGTAACGGTAAGCTGTGGTTACTGAGGCTCAGAAAGATGGCCAGAATGGCATTGTCCAGAATTTGTGGCCTGAAATAAGGGAAAGTTTGTGACTTCCTTCGAAATCTTGGGCAGAGAATTGAGTCCAGTGAGGCAAAAATTACCCTGTCTCCCTTTCCCCTCATCCTCTCTCCCTTCCCCTCATCCTTTTTTCCCTTTCCCCTCATCATATCTCTCTTTCCCCTCATCCTCTCTCCCTTCCCCTCATCCTTTTTCCCTTTGCCCTCATCATATCTCTCTTTCCCCTCACCCTTTCTCCCTTTCCCCTCATCCTCTCTCCCTTTCCCCCCATTCCATTATCCGCTTGCAGTGTGGGAAAATTGTCGGGACAGATATGAGGGGAGAACTACTAGGGACTTGTACAGTACTTAATTAAAAAATTACTGTATGCAAAATTAATTTAACTAAAGTCCCTAGCTAGGGTTATAAAGCCTAGCTCCTCTTTTCCTAATGACAGACTGTGGGCTGTAAAGGGCAAGAGGGGGTCCCTAAGGGTGAATGGAGAAGTTGATTGAAGATCCACAATCCACCTGCAGAAAATTTTACACATCAGCTTGTATTGTAAATACTGGGATAAGATTTAATAAACTCAGTTCTATAACTTAACACTGGTGCTGTTTAAATCAAGGATCTAAACATGTACACAGGTTACAAAATGCACCTTACGACACTGGAAGACAGAAGAGTAAGGGAGACATTATCACTACCTACAAAATCCTCACTGTAGTCAACCAGGTAGACAAAGATGAACTATTCAACACTGGTGGTACGCGAACAAAAGGACACAGGTGGAAACTGCGTACCCACATGAGCCACAGGGACGTTAGAAAGAACTTTTTCAGTGTTAGAGTAGTTAACAGATGGAACGCATTAGGCAGTGATGTGGTGGAGGCTGACTCCATACACAGTTTCAAATGTAGATGTGAAAGAGCCCAGTAGGTTCAGGAATCTGTACACCAGTTGATTGACAGTTGAGAGGCGGAACCAAAGAGCAAAAGCTGAACCCCTGCAAGCACAAATAGGTGAGTACAGTCCAGCCTAGCATCATACCTATAACAGCCAGTATTCTTAATCTAATAAACACAACAATTAGTATTATACAGGTATGATACAGTGTATGTGAATATGCAATCAAATGACCTTAAATGTGGTTCAAATACTATTAACTAAGTACAAGAGATTATATTCAATATGATAAACGTATATGATAAAATAAAGATAACTAAGTTAGCAATTGTTAACTGAATGTATATTATATATATACATATATATATTCAATTTTAATGAAGAGATTCAGTTGAGCTTGACTTGACTTTCAATGACAATGACACTCATGAGTGTCTATATACATTGAAAAGCTTCAGTCACTGTAATATTAATAAAAACTTAATGAAATATGAGGCGTTGCCTCGCTCTGTAACGACAAACAGACTTATTGGATATATATCAAGGTTATACAAGCATGCAATTGGCCAATTAATACATCAAAATAACTCAATATACTTATGTCTGAGTGCCGGGTGCCTGTCTGTCGAGTTGCCAGACTGCTTAACTCTCTTGTCGAGTTTAGGCATTATAATTTATGTCACAGCTTCGCTGTTTATTATTCTGGTAGCGTTGTTAATTGATTATGTCCATAATTGCATTTGCAATCGGATATGATAGGTGTGGTGGAGGCGGCGTTACTTGGTGTGCTCCACTCGACACTCCTATTTATCAAAGTACTAGGATTTTTTCCGTGTAGATATTGTCCAAGTACTCACCCAGTTCTAGAGAATAATCACTGGTGATAATGATATGTTATTGTGGCGTCCTTTTCCGTATAATGTTCGCAAGGCACCGTCACACGTTTCCACTCTATATGTAAACAAACGCTTTATGCCCCGGGGCGCCCCATAGGTCGCATCACTCAGGAGTTGGCTCCTCCCTCTTTCCTTGAGAGGATAGCTTCCAATGTATATTTATTGATTATTTTTACTCTCCAAACATATGATTGAGATAGGATGTGATTATAATATAATTAGATATGAGATTTAAAGATTATATGTAGTACATGCTAGTACTATTGAGTTTTATTAAGGATTTGATCTAATCCTTACCAGAAATCGATTGATTGTTCCAATCGTTTTTTTAATTAAGATATTCTTCTCGAAGCTTCTAGATCCTTGAGAAATCATGCACAAAGTAACGTAGACACTTTGGGCTCTAAGGCGTTTGTGATCATAGGCATTGTCATCTAGGATCCAGATGTAGGATATAGTGAATCTGTAGGGATTCTGAGATGATTTTAATATAATTTATATATGATATAGAAATAATACATTTCTTAGATAATAATATAGATATAGTGGGTAGAATTTTCCACATCTTCCAGAGGGAGAGAACTGGCACAGAGTCTAATATTAAGGACAATGTAAACCCCAGGTATCCTGCTGAATAGAGTCTACCAAGTGAGGGTTATTCTGCATACCTGACCAGAAATTAGGAGGTCAGAGGAAGAAAAAATATTAGGTAAACGGCAGTGAGTGACTTAAAAGCATACAAGCAGAGGATGAGCATCTTATGAAAATTAAAGAGAATAAAGTGTCTGCATTTTGTGACGTGGTGCTGGCGGACATCGTAAAGTGTCACTTGAGTTGCCACAGTCGTCGGGAATGGACATACGTCACTGTCTCCTGGGAAGATAGATGAATACTGTTCTGGATAAAGTGTATGAGTGAAGGTTACAGTGTACAACTGACGAGGAAGCTGCCGAGGACGTGACGCACGTCATTTATCAGTATTTATGAAGATATTAGAGACAGCCTAGTGGGTGGTCTTGCCTGTGTGGAACTCTAATGTGTTATATAATCGAGTGGAGGAGAGTAAGCAAGTATTTCTGTATGAAGCCTACCAGGAGTCTTTGTGTACTCAAGTCAGGAGGAGATAAGCTGTGAGAGGCAGACCTGAAGTGATTTTGTTGGGCTGCCAAGAGTGATGCCATCTTGGAGCATCAGAGGGCAGGTGCCCTCACTTCCCGAATTCTGAAGTAAGCTCATTTGATTAGTTGGTAGAATATTTGCCAGTGCTTGATTGTGTGCCCAGCGATCATAGATAATGTATATGAATATAGGGAAGATATTTTATTAAGACACTGGGCTAATATAAGGAGTTATAGATAAGTGGACATGCTGGAGAGAGGAGCAACACATCCTCACTTGCTGGAGGTTAATGAGCAACTGAGGGGAGGCTGAGTACCCAAATGAGCCACAGAGACATTAGAAAGAACTTTTTCAGTGTCAGAGTAGTTAGTAAAAGGAATGCACTAGGAAGTGATGTGGTGGAGGCTGACTCCATACACAGTTTCAAATGTAGATATGATAGAGCTCGAGAAGCTCAGGAATCTGTACACAAGTAGATTGACGGTTGAGAGGCGGGACCAAAGAGCTAAAGCTCAACTCTCACAAGCACAAATAGGTGAGTACACTACACAACCGTGTGTATGCGGGTGTTTCACACAGCTGCTGTATGTAAACAGCGTGCAGGAGGCTCACCACGGTAGCCCGCTGCTGGTCATTTACTGTTAGTCAAGTATTAAAGTCGGTAACCAAACAATGGCTTTATGTCAACCCAACAACCAAGACCATTCACAACAACACAAAACACCACAACTCCTAAATAGTTTACATTGTTTTTTCTTTCAACAGTGTAATTTGACTGCATTTTATATGTTGTGTCTGTTTTGATATTTTCGTTTTCTCCATGGCACAGTAGCTGAAATTTATTCATTAAACGTCATATTATTTTCATTGACCTATTGAAAGACCTAAAAGATTGGAGGTTTGCTGTGTCCTCTATACAGTCTACTCCCATGAAAATCGTCATGTCATCTGCAAATGATGATGCATTACTGTAGTTTATATCCTTGTCTATATCTGATATTAGGATGAGAAAAAGTACCGGAGCAAGTACGGTACTTTGGGAGACTGAGCTTTTCACTGTAGATGATACGTATTTTACTGTGTTGACTATTACACTCAGCATTTTGTTCTTTAGGAAGTTAAAGATCCAACTCCCTACTTTGCCAGTAATTCCTTTTGCATGCATTTTGTGTGCAACAACACAATGGTCACAGTTGTCGAAAGCTTTTGCAAAGTCTGTGTATATTACATCAGCGTTTCGCTTGTCTTCCATGGTACCTAAGGCCATGCCACAGTGGTCAAGCTATTGTGATAAGCAGGAGTGACTGTCCTGAAGTTATGTTGGCCAGGGTTATGTAGACTGTGATTCCTTGTGTTTTGTGATCTTACTTGTTAGTACACCTTCCAAGTGCTATATAGACGTAATAGCTTAGCGCTTTCTCCTGATAGTTCGTTCCCTTCTCTGATGCTGTATTAGTAGAATATACAACCTGAGCAGGAAAGCATTATGACGTCACATCTTGTGCATACAATATATAAAACACACAAATTGTTCTTGTATTTCTGTTTGATTAGTTTGGGTTGAGTTAGGCTTACATAAGAGTAGCTATGACAAAGTGGGGAAATGTTTTCATTCCTATGACCCGAGAAGTATGTGGGCTTCAAACGGTACGGGCTTTAGGGCCTGTAACTAGTTTTTTGTGATTTTTTAATAATGGAATTCCAGGAGTCTGGGCCTGGTGCATAGTGCATATCTATGGCTACTTCAATGTCCAGCGAGATTAGGTGACATTTATCACATGTCACCTATGAGTTAAGGTTTGAGTTGCGTCCAAAAAAAGATGTGTTGTCAATCTTCAGTGTGTTTAGAGGTTCACTGAAAACAGTCGTACTATCACCCTAGCTCGTTGTGCGTGTGTGTATTTGAATGTGTGCAATTACCTAAGAGTAGTTAGATGATGAGAGCTCCTCTCCTGGTGTCCCGTCTTCCAAGCATTCTTTGCTATATAACACTTTGAAACTACTGATTGTTCTGGCATCTAGCGCCTTCTCACATAATATCTTCCAATCGTCTATCACTGTTTACAAAAGGAGAACGTTCTTATATTTTTCAGTAACCATTTCTTTATGATCTCATGATTCTGACGTTGCATGTTCAACAAAGTTTCCTTTGTCAATTTCCTCGATTTCCATTCCTATTCTGTATGTAGCGGTCATGTGCTTTCTTGGTATATTCTAGAAATACCTCCTCAAGCCTCTCCTCATCGCTCGTGTTCTTAAAGTTCCAGCAGCCATTTTGAGGCATGGCTTTGCACTCATTCTAATATGTTTATGTGAACCTTGAGATATGGGCACCACACCACTGCTGCATATCTCAATTTTGATACTGTTAGCTGCCTGTCAATGATTCCGAGGATCAACGTTGCCGGCTGCCTGGTCTCTGACGATGCCTCCTGCAGTTGGTGATCTGGTCATCCAGGCTGCTCGATGTAGCTGTTCGTAGTCTGATATAGGAGTCACAGCTGGTTGCTTGAAATTTCTTTAATTATTCTCCATCCATATATTTAAACATTGTTCTGAAATTTGCTGGTCAAGTGTAGGCTCCTCCCAGGATGCCTTGAAGAGTTTGCTGCTGGCCGCAGGACGTGCCCATGTCAACCAGGACGTTCCCATGTATTGGTCCTCAGTCGACGAGCTTGGCGTGGAGTCGGTGGTTGGGTGCCTGTTCCGTGTCCCGTGTGGTACATGGAGTGGTGGTGGTGGAAGCGGTGGTTTTTGGGTACCAAGTACAAAGAGTGGTTGCCCCTTGCCAGTTTTGGAATGTCAGTCCCGCACTGGTGCCAAAGGTCGTGAGGGGCGTGACTTGCGGATGATGTTGAAGAGGGGTGTGCTTGCCAAGCCTCTGGGTGATTCCCCTTCTCTGAGCCCCTCATTCTGCCTGATTCTGTTGATGATTCCCTGAGTGATGTTCCAGTTACAGTCGGAGCTCCCGTCGCCCGATAGTTCAGCCTGTTCTCGCATACGAAGACCCAAGCTAGTTAATCCAGCCGCCAAACCTCCTGTTTACGAATGAGAAACGGTTTACACATGACTCACAACTGATTTCATTCAAACACTTCCGGAACAAGTTTTTCACTGACGAATTTTGTTCGAACCACAATGCTGTAAATGCTTCACCCACGTACTACAAATACAAATAATCGACAGTTGAACCTAAACACCTAATCTAACCTAACCAGTGCCTAAATATGTACAATTTGCTAATATAAAATAACATTAGTTTATATTTGAGAAAAGTTCAGTCATGAATGAACAGAATGTTAAAATTGATGAATGCGTGTTTGGGGTCGACCACTGGATAGAATGGACTTGGTCCGAGAACGGGTTGATGCTGCAGTGTCCCGACGTTCATGAACGGTGAGCTTTGAATGTCTAAAGGAAACGTAGTTTCCCTTGTATTTTGGATTGGTATAAAGAGAAGTGGAAGAGGATGTTTATTGTTGAGATTTTGTTGTGTAAAGACCAGATTCGTGGAGTTGGAGGAGATGGCCGCGGGGGTGCAGGTCCGAGCTAGGGTGGTGGAGCGGTTGTTTGGGGAACGTATTTCACAGTTCTTGCTCTAAAAAGAAGAGGAGGATCGTGAGTCGGTGTTGTTGACTAGTCTTCGTATGCCTGATGGTTCAATTTTGTCGAATACGGATGGTGTGCTTTTGTATGGTCGGCGGTAGCTTGAAAAACGTTATAGGAGGGTCGAGGGGGAGGGGGGACCAGAGTATGGAGGAATTTGTTCTTGGGTTTGGTTCTCCTGGGTTGTCGTCGTTGGACTCTTCGTTTTTTGGAGGGTGAGGTTGGTTTTACAGAGGTCTAGGATGTAGTACGGTCCTTGAGAAAGGGCTAGGTGCCTGGGTTTGATGGGGTGTCGGCTGAGTTTTATGTAACATGTTGGGATATTATTGGAGCTGATTTCAGGGAGGTGGTCCAGTTTTGTTTTTCGCACATGCGGTTGGTGGGGTCCAATCGCTTGGAGAGTTTTGTTGCCTGCTTGGCTGCGTTGACGTGGCGGTACTGACTTTGGGGGCCATCTTCCTCCTGTTCAGCGTGTGAACTCCGTGGGCCTGGAGTTCACTTGTAAGGCTGGTTATACGACCATCGAGACGGTAATGTGTGACATGCTTCGTATCCCGGTGGAAGCTATCTACGGTGTGGAGCTTGTTATGGCCCACCGGGTTGTTATTAAGTTCATGAGGGAGGAGAAGTACCGGGACTTGCTCCGTCGGTACGGGGGGCATACGTTGCCGTTGCCAGATGATGCCAGCTCTGTGGCGATTTCGGACCGCAGTGGTGCCCTGACTTATGTCCGTGTACATGGTGTGCCCCTGGAGTTCCCTGATGACCTACGGTGTTACTTCGGGGGGTTTGGTACTGTTGTCAGTGTGCGGGTGAACACGCTCTCCTCCGGGTAGTATGCTGGGAGGCGAGCAAACATTCGCACGTTGGGGATGCGCCTGCGGTCGGATATACCTTCTTCTGTCTGGCTTATGGGATACTACGTTCGAGTGTATTATGCCCGGCAGCCCTCGTACCTGTTTCCGGTGTGGCCTGTTGGGGCATCAGGCTGCCGGTTGCTCTGAGGGCCCCAGCTGCTCCTGTCAACTTGTTCCGAGACGAGGATTTCCCGCCGCTCCCTGTGGAGGCAGTCTCCGGTGATGATGATGAGGGGGTGCGCGTCCTGTTTGCTACTGCAGCTCCCACGGCGGCGCCTGACGTTCCTCCGGTTGTTGCCGGCCCTCCTCCGGGTATTGTGGTACCGTCGGTTGGTCTGCCTGAGCCTGTTGCTGTCCCAGCTGCTCTCGTGGGCCTTCCTGGAGCTCCCTGTGTGACATCACTGTCTTCTCCCTCGTCTTCTGACGCTGCGCCTGGCTTTGTGTCCGTGACTCGGGCCCCGGATGTGCTGGGTGCTGGGGTGGCTGCGGAGCCTCCTGCTGTGTGTGGCCCGGTTCCCCCTGTGGTAGAGGCTGCTGCCGTTCTGTGTCGGGCGTCGGTTCATCCGGCTCGTGGTACCCGTGTTTCTGGGTCATTTAGCGGCTCTGACGATATCCGGCCAGTGCCCAAACGTTCCCGGCGGTCGTCTTCTGCTTGGGCCGACGTTGGTGACTTCAGTGACTGCGAGTCTTTGGGTATTGACGGTGTGGATACTGATACGTCGATGTTTCCGCGGTTCGTGGTGGCGGAGGTCCATGTGCCGGCTGGTGCTGGTGCCTATGTCTCGGACGTGCCTTCGGTTCTTACTCCGCCGGGGGACTCTCCGCAGTGGAGGGTGCTGGCTTCCCTTGCCAGGGATGGTGTGGACTCTGGTGCTGAGCGTGGCCTGGTGGTGACGTTATGGAAGGATGCGCGCTGTCCGGGTTCCCTGCTGTTCTCTGGTGGTGTGCCCGGGGCCGCGGGTACCCCTGTGTGAGGGTGTGCGTTGGGGCCCTGGGGGACGTGTTGCCGGCGTCTGTGATGCCGCCGGGTCACTGGTCGAAGATTTGCTGAGTTACTGCTGTCTGACAGACTGGAGTACTTTCATGGTAGGCAAGTTCCCTTGCTGTGGGCGCGAGTAGCGACTTCTCGCCTCATGAGTACTACCATCTGGGTCCCCAGTTTGCAGGTGTTTGTTGCCCCGGTTCCGGATGTTATGGCATCCCCGGTGGATGGATGGGACCCTTTGCAATGGGTGTTCTGGGAAGCGTTCAATGTACGGTTCCCGTGGGCCAGGTTCCCGGGCAAGTATGTGCTCTGATTTCCTGTGTATTTGCTCTATGACATGCTGTGTGCCTCTCTGACTGTTTGTTTGCCCTGTTATATTATGTGCTTCTGCCTCTCCCTTTGTGCGTTTCTTGGCCATGTGGCATATTCGTTTCTAGTGCTTCGCGTCACTCGTTTCGCATTTTGGCTTGGCGTTTTGCCTTTCCTGGCTTCGCGATTCACCCTTCCCGGGTACGCTGGGGCGCATCCGATCCCACGATCGTCGTCGCTTCTAACTCAACAACAACAACAACAACAACAATCGCTTGGAATTGTGCGGCTCTTTTCTAAACCTGGCGACGTGTTCCTTGCTAATTGGCGTCCAATAATGCTTCTCAATCAGGATTACAAGATCATATCAAAACTGTTAGTGAATCACTTTCAGTCAGTGGTGGGCTCCCTGCTTTTATGGGAACAGTTTTGTGGGGTGTCGGGTAGGTAGTTGGTACATTGCAACACCTGGTCCGGGATCTGATTGTCTATATGTTGCAGTCTAGGGGTTTGGCAGCTTTGATCAAAATGGACTGGTCCAAAGCCTTCGACCATGTGGTCATTGATTTTGTATTGTGGGGTTTTGAGAGGCTTGGCGTTGCCCCCCCAGTTTAAACATTAGGGGCGTATTTGTTGTATGCGGGGTGTTGTAGTCGAGAGTGTATGTGGATGGGTTGTTTAATACTCCGTTTTCCGTTGGGTGCTCGGTTCGGCAGGGTTTCCCCCTGTCGATGCTTATGTATGTAGGTAATATTTCAGGAACAGTTGTTTCGAGCGGTGCGGGCCAGTGGCTCTATCGTCTCTCCACAGTTGCCCAACAGGTTTAACCTGAGAGTGGGTGGGTATGCTGATGATACGACTGTGTTTGTGGCTACAGTGGATTCAGTGGTAGGTGTGCAGGACGTGGTGTATAGTTTTGAGCTGGCCACAGGTGCTGTCACCACTCGCCAAAAATCTTGTATTAGGGGGCTGGGTAGTTGTGCTGGTCGGGATTTGTGGGAGGGGTCGTGGCTGCCGGAGGTGCGATCAGTTCGTATGCTGGGAATCACATGGTTTGTTTCTTATGAGGAATTTTTGTTGCATAATTAGGTGGTGGTTGCTCGCTCAGTGGAGGGGGCGGTGGGGATGCTGTCCAAGAGGGTCTTTACGATTTTTCAGCAAGCGCTAATAGTCTATTGTCGAGTTCTTTCTAAGGTATGGTATTTAGCTCATTGTTTCCCATTGATCAGGGCCCGTGCGCTGGATTTAGAAAAGATTGTTTTTCGGTATGTGTGGTGTGGCCGCTACCACCCGCTGGTTCGCAGGTCTTCCTTGTGTCAGGGTCTGGCGGAAGGTGGGATAGTGCTGGCTGATGTGCATGTAAAGTTGATGGCTTTTTTTTGGGTGATGTTTCCTAGAGGGCTTGAGTTAGGGAATGGTCTCAATTCCCTGGCTCTGTACTTCAGTTCCATGCGGGTGAGTTATCTAATGGGGGTGCCAGTCTGTATGGACGTAGCTTTCGTCACGCTGTCGGTCTACTCCTGTGCGGTACTCATCCTTCACCCCTTGTCATGGTATCATGGGTATGTCTTTTGGTTGTCGGAAGGTGTATCGGGTGCTTTTGAATCGTGTGGCCCACCGTTTGGAAGGGTTGTACCCGTTATTTGATTGGGGGGCGGAGTGCGGCTCTCTGCGGGCGCCGTTTCTGGCCCCTAAATAACGTCAGTGGATGTTTCGATTTCTTCATGAGCTTCTGGCTACCAATGAGCGGTTATTTATGTTAGGTATTGTGGGCTCAGCTGGTTGTGTCCATTAGGGGGGCGGGCGAGACTCAACTTCGTGTGTTTTACTTTTGTCGGCGGGTTTCTTGTTTGGTAGATTGGGTTCGGGGTATGAATGTTACCTTCTGTGGGTCGGATTTGCGGGTAGATTTGCTGCGATTTTTCTTCTTCTCGTTTCCGGGAGGGAATAGTAGAGTTTGTAACATATTAGGGATATTGGCGTCCGACTACATTTTTTGTTTGTGGGTCAGTAGATTAGAAAGGTACGATGTGACTCAGTTATTTGGGTCCTTGAAGGGTAGGCTGCACTACACGATGTGGTGGCTACAGCGATTCGAAGGTTCTCTCTCAGTGGTTCACAGCGGCTTATGTTGCTGCTGCTCGAGTCTTATAGGGTTTAGCAGGCGGCGGCGTTAGTCGTTGTATTGTTTTCTTAACCCGTGGGTTGAGGCTGCGTCCTCACCCTTAAATGATTATATGGGTTTCCATAATCCTGTTATTTTGATTGGATATTTGTGTGAATCGGCTGATGTAGGTTTTATTGTGTTAGGCTTTGTTACTGGACCCTTGAGTTGGGTGTCCGCCCTTGCTTGTCATGCTGCTGGGTGGTGTCCAGCCTTGCCATGAGAACTGCAATATGTATTTTTATTCTTGCCATTGTGTGGGCTGGTCCATTTTCTATATTAGATTTCCCTTGTAGGGATTTATTATGATGGTATGTTTTCTGTATTTGTTACGTATCTTGGTGGGTGGTAACGGCCTCCGTTAGTTGAGGACGATTGTGTATGTTATTATGTCTTATGATTTCTGTATATACTGTTATGTGTTTTTAGTGCTCTGTTTTTACGGTACCTTATTTGTGTTCCACTAGTGTGGTTGTTGTGGTACCTTGTGTGTGTTCCACTAGTGTGGTTGTTGTGGTACCTTATGTGTGTTCCACTAGTGTGGTTGTTGTGGTACCTTATCTGTGTTCCACTAGTGTGGTTGTTGTGGTACCTTATGTGTGTTCCACTAGTGTGGTTGTTGTGGTACCTTATCTGTGTTCCACTAGTGTGGTTGTCGTGGTACCTTATCTGTGTTCCACTAGTGTGGTTGTTGTGGTACCTTATCTGTGTTCCACTAGTGTGGTTGTTGTGGTACCTTATCTGTGTTCCACTAGTGTGGTTGTTGTGGTACCTTATGTGTGTTCCACTAGTGTGGTTGTTGTGGTACCTTATCTGTGTTCCACTTGTGTGGTTGTTGTGGTACCTTATATGTGTTCCACTTGTGTGGTTGTTGTGGTACCTTATATGTGTTCCACTAGTGTGGTTGTTGTGGTACCTTATCTGTGTTCCACTTGTGTGGTTGTTGTGGTACCTTATATGTGTTCCACTAGTGTGGTTGTTGTGGTACCTTATGTGTGTTCCACTAGTGTGGTTGTTGTGGTACCTTATCTGTGTTCCACTTGTGTGGTTGTTGTGGTACCTTATCTGTGTTCCACTTGTGTGGTTGGAGTAAATTTAGTGCGCAACTATCTAATGTGCCCTTGGAACCGGTGTTTTGTATTAACGTTGTGTATGTATTTTTATTTTTTGTGTATTGGTATGGTGAATGTTTGTATCTTGGTTTGGTTCACTGTTTCTCCCACTGTGTCTGGTGGTGTTTGTGTACCGCAATGTTCTTTAGTAGCTTTCTTTTTATTGTAATTATTTTATAATTTTATATTATAAAAAAATGTTTACTATTCAGAATCACCCCAAAACTTTGTCACAGGTGTTTATTATCTTTTCACATAATGTGTAGGTTGTGTTTGGCCTGTTTTCCGCTATTCTGCATTCCATTTTATTTGTTTACATAATGGAATGAGATACATAATCAATTCGCCATGTATAGCTACACTCACTCACTTTGTCATGATCATTTTGGAGGTCAATACAGTCTTCTAATTCCCAAACTCTCTACTCCAATGTTGCATCATCTGCAAACATATAATGTTGTATGCCCTCTAGCAGATATCCATTTATATAGTTAATACACATTACTATTGGTAGTGAACTATATGGTACTCCGCTGGGGACATTTCCAGTCAGATAACTTTCCTTTAATTACTGATCGCATTTGTCTTTAAAAAGTCTTCTCATCCATTGTGAAACTTACAAATGTGTGCAACTACCCTGAATTACACTACAAAAATTGCACTAAAGCATCAGATTTTAAATAGCCATCATAGTTTTGAAACTTCAGATCAATATGGGTAAAATATGACAAATCTCTATTTTCACCTATAGTCATATTTCCCATATAAAAAGATGTAATTTAAAACTTCAAATATGTGCAATCACCCTGAATTACAGTAAAAATATAACGGTAAGGAGTAATATTTCCAATATGCATCGTATTTTCAAACTGGAGGTCGATTTGGGTAAAATGCAAGACATCTCTGTTTTCTATTTTTTCCATTTCTATATAAAAACTCAACTTCAAACAGTGTTCAATCACCTTCAAATATGCGCAAAAATAGCACTCGGCATAATATTTTAAGTTGATTTACCTGATAGAGACTTTAGGGTCCTGGTAGTACAGTCGGGTTCGTTCCCGACTCACAATCGGGAACTCCGAGAATCACCTAATTACTCTGTTCACCTAGCAGTAAGTAGGTACTCAGTAGTTAGTCAGCTTCTTGTGGGGCTTCATCTTGGGAAGGGTCAGTAGTTCGACCCCGGGGGGATGGGGAGGACCTCGATATAAACCTATATAATAAATATACTCTGGCTGTCTGTCCCCCGACACAATGGATTATTAACTTAAACTAACTATACAAGGCAATGAACGAATGAGCTCGATATTATACATTGTGGAGACTATACTCTATGAATTAGTTTAATTAGAGACGTTAGTCTTGACCAAAAATCTGTACCTCTTACTCTAAAATTACAATACCTCTTCATCAACTATTTCGACTAAAGTTCCAAGTAGGATTAAGTTCACTGGTACAGATGGAAACACCAGGTTTCTCTCTATAGGTCAGTGACAAAACTACAAATCTCAATATTCTCAATTTTGGCTGCAACAAATATTTAGCCTTATACCTGCAAAGGGTTAAGACAGCACAGGATCGGAGCAAATGGAAAGACTTGCTGTGGTTGCCAAAAACTAGAGGAGTTATGTATAATAAATGGCATTTCCGGAGAAGGATTATACTATTTTTTGACAAAAACTGTTTAATTGTTCCAGTTGCAAACAATAAGGCACATGTTTACTCTCACTCAGAATACACACAACTGATACTGCTGATATACGTACGTGTAAACAGACTTTTCATTAACGATGGAAAATTAAAATGCACAATAACCAAAAAAGACATGAGATAATACATACACAAGTAACTGGCAGATGTCCCTTTTGATTGGTAATAAAATGATAGGCAAACATTATTGCAAGGCAAACAGATAATAACGGAGAGATGATAACTGTAGGATGAAGTCGGATGTGTTCGTTAACATAGTCCACCACTTTTGCAACGTTGGAATCTTCTAGAAATTTATGAATGAATGAATGTCAGTCTTAGCATCAGTTGTTATCCCAACACAAGCTATTGATCCTAGCATTATTTTAGTATACTAGGAATACTATCAGAAGTGTATGTCCTAGCGGCACTCAGTTGGAGGAGGAAGCGTGTAGCTCTGCAATGAGAGAAGAAAATATATATTAATATTTTGGTTGTGGTAAACTACGACCATATAAATAATAAAGTTGAGTCTATTGAACCAGTTTCACCTCTTTCACCTATTACTTCTCACCTTTCACAGCAACGTCTACCATTTTTTACAAACTCCTCACTGCATCAGAGTTTTCAGCGATTGGGTGATTGTTGGTTGCCCTGACGGGTGGTTGTTTGCCACTGCAGGGTGACTGTTTTTCAGTCTCAGTATGGGGACTTACGTGCCGCCACTAAGGAGGAAGGACTCGGCTGGCCTGACATTTACCTGTCGGGTGGATATTGACGTCATCAGCAACACTCTGTTTGCGGTTATGGGTATGAAAGTGGAAGATCTCGTCGGTCTACAGGTTGTTCGTGACGACAGAGTAGTTGTGAACTTCGCCGAGAGTGGCTTGTTCCGGAGGTTTCTCGACCAGTATGAGGACAAGGTGGTGGGGCTGAGCAACGGTCTTGGCTCTGTGACTGTGACGAATTTGAGTGTGGAGTACACATACGTGTCTATTAAGAATGCGCCATTTGAAATGTCTGAGGATCTTCTCCGTCAGGCTCTTGCCAGGTATGGGCGTGTAGACTCTATTTGTGCTTGTAGATACACAATCGGGGACGTCAAAGGGCTCGGTAATGGTTACAAAACGGGTAAGATGGTTCTTCATGGGAATGTGCCTTCTTCTCTCGCGCTTGCTGGCTTTACGGTCTGCTTCTCCTACCGTGGGCAGACTCGGACGTGTTTTAAATGTGGCCACGTTGGACATTTGGCTGCTGCCTGCGACACTCAGATGTATGATCGGGTAAATGTGTTTCATGAAGTGGATTTTCCTCCCTTGCCCAAGCGTGAGGATGTATCAGTTGTGGATGGTACCCCTTGTGAGAGGACAGTTACGGTGATTGGTGCCGCTCCAGTTAGTGCGGTTAGTGGTGTGGGTGTCGGGGTGGTGGGGGGTGCGGACCCGCCCCCGCTGTCGGCTTCCTCGCCTTCGCCGGCTCCTTCGCCTCCGCCGGCCCTGTCTCTGGCTCCTGTGTTGCCTGAAGGGTGTGGGCCTGTACCCCCTGTGGGTGAGGCTGATGTTTTTTACGGATCGTGTGTTGCCTAGTGACTTGTGGCCAGCCGTGGGCTCTACTGGGATGCCTCTTGCTGCGGGCTACAGTTTGGATGATCAGCGGCCTCTGTCCAAGCGTTCCCGGAGGACTAGGAGTGTGTCGCCCCTTCGTGGGTGGGCTGCAGAGTGTGAAGTTGCGGAGGATGATGTGATGGAGGGGCCTGTGCGGCCTCCTGTGGCGCCTACGACGCCTGCTGCTAGTGCCTCCCCTCCTTGGGAGGTTGCCCCTAGTGGTCGTAACCTTGTGGTGGTCCTCACGAAACCTGTGCGCCGGGAGCCCTCTGATCCTATGCCCGGTGGTAGAGGCCCTGGCAAATGTGCATTCCCTGTGGTCCCCTGTGGTCCCCTCTGGAATAAAGAACCGTGTGACTATCAATACGGACCTCTGTGGCTACCCTTGTCCGTCCCCTGGTGCTCGAACCCCTCGTGCTGCACCCCTCCCTGTGGTATCGGCCAATGGAGTCCCGCTCGATGCGTCGCAGACTTTGGAACTTACTGTGGATAGCTGGGTGTATCCGGTGCCGTGGTGCCCCTATACTATTTGGGTACCGAGGGTGCAGTGTTTTGTTTATGGGGTGCCGGAGCTGATGCCTCAGCCTTGTGCATCGCCTCGTAGACCAGTGTCTGATGATGTCAAGCTCGTTTGGGAGGCATACTGTTTGCGGTTTCCGAAGAAGGAGTTTCCCGATAAATATGCGTAGTTTTGTGCTTGCATTACGTGCTCCCGGAACGTTTATAACTTAATGTATTGTCTGCTATGTGGTTGTTTTGTTTGCCTAGTTTAGACCTTTGTGTACATTGTTTTTGTGCTTTGTTCATACTGTAATGTGTTTTCCTTGTGTGTTAGATTTATCTTCTGTGTTGTGTTTCTCATGGTGTTCTGTGTTTCACCTAGTTGTTTTCACCTAGTTGTGTTTGCGGGGGATGAGCTTTGCTCTTTCGGCCCGCCTCTCAACTGTTTACTAACTACTTTTTTTTCCACACCACACACACACACACACCCCAGGAAGCAGCCCGTGACAGCTGACTAACTCCCAGGTACCTATTTACTGCTAGGTAATAGGGGCATTCAGGGTGAAAGAAACTTTGCCCATTTGTTTCTACCTCGTGCGGGAATCGAACCCACGCCACAGAATTACGAGTCCTGCGTGCTATCCACCAGGCTACAAGGCCCCTTCCTGTGTGTTCCGGTCGCGTGTTTCTGTACTGTGTGTGCCGGGTGTTCCATGGGTTGTGTGTGTGTGTATTGTACTTTTTTTAACTTTGTACCTTTGCTTCTAAATGTTTAATTTTTCGCCATTGTGTGGTTTTTAATGTATGTAACTTGGCGCGCCTCCTCTGGGTTGTGCAGTTTAAATTTGTGTTTTCTAATGAATTTTGCTTTGTTCCATGGATTCTCATTTACGTTTTGCACTATGAAAATTGTCCACTGTGTTTTTATTGTGTTCACGGATGTTCAGCTTTGGTGTGTCATCTGTAATGTATTTGTTTTGTGTTGCTTGCATGTCATTTGGTGTTATGTTGCTGGTTGGTGTGTGCTGGTGTAAGGTTTTTCTTTTGGTGCTTCGGTGCCTTAATGTTGTAATGTTTTCCTTGTCAAGTATTTGTTTTATAAATAAAAAATAGAAAAAATGTCAAGATAACATGCATTAGTATCCAAGAGCATCACCAAATGGCAGCTAAAGTCAGCTTAGTGTTTGTTTCACTTGCGAGTCCGGCTGACTCACATAGCTGGCCCCAAGACGCTCTTTTGTAATGACCATCATTGTTGTCTAACATAGGAGGAGTTAACGTTACTTGGGACATATATTGTCTTTATCTTATGGGGTGGGGGGCAGATAGCTTCCTTAGGTTTATTTGTCATTACTTTTCACGATTGTGGTTCAGTTAAGAAGAAAGAAGTAGGAAGGATGTAGTTCGCCCTGAATGTATTTCAGATTTATCTTCCCTGACATCAGCTCGTTTCCTGTTTCTGCAGCAGAGCTATCGTCTTATAGTGTGGGCTTCAGTTGCCCCGGTGTCTGAATAATACTTGGTTCCTCAACCCAGACTTGTTGAGGGGAGATTCTAAAGGTCCTTGTGCACACAAATAATTATCAAAGTAGCCGCCAAGCCAGAAGTCAATGTAGCACCGTCTGTGTTGCAAGATTTTCAAACGGAGCATTATATCACTCAAGATGCCAATACGAGAACAAAAGGGGCCTAAGGTGAATGATATCAAAGGTATGGAATTCACCAATGATTGTAATCAGAGACAACGACTCCTAGAGAGATTAGGAAAGGAAGACACACGAACAGCCAGAAAATCAGGGCAATCGACAAGGAGGTTTAAGGCTGGACATGGACAACGCAGTTTGGACAAGAGAGAGCAGGACGTTGTTCCATTAAGTGAACACAAGTCAGGTAGGTGTGCCTTGTGTGCATATTTTGTATTGTTTTCAGTATATTCGTGCTTCGTCGTGCCCTGTTTAACGATGTATCTTGCTCGTTTATACGATTCCACTTGAGTGGAAGATATGGATTCGTGAGATTGATATCAGTGGCACCGTCTACTTTTTCCTCGTTTGTACTTTCTTCAGTTGGCCCACGCTCCCCTTGTGTCCGGTGCGCCTGGACGTTTATTAATGAATCACCCATATAGTTCCCATTGGGATTGGGTGGCTGGTTAACCAAACATTTTTCACTATCATCACTAACGTGATGCATCAAATGAACAAATCCACAAGGGCCGTGACGAGGATTCGAACCTGCGTCCGGGAGCATCAGAGTGTGATGATGTAAGGGCGAAGAGGGAGAACAGCCTATTGACATAGCTCGGGTGCAGGGGGGGGGGGGGCATTGTGCAAAAGCCTGGTTTGTGCCTCGGAGAGGCTATGGAATCCAGTAAGTTCAGTAGAACTTCGGTTTCAACCCTTTTACCCTGTCGTAGCTCAGTCGATTAAGGCAGTGTCTGGGATGCTCCCGGACGCAGGTTCGAATCCTCGTCACGGCCCTTGTGGATTTGCAAGCACTATTAACTCGGTTAATGCTGCTTGCAGCTTTCAGGGAAGCAAAATTTGTTGTTGCTATTTGTTTATGTTGGCTGAGCCGCCCTCCAGGATGACAGCATCAGACACTTATTGTACTCCATCCAGACACGTCAAGGTTTTGGCTTTTGCAAGTCTTCAATTGTGGCCAACACTGTGGGAGGCGAGCCTCCTCTTTTTTAAGAATCCTGAAGTTTTGGTATGCTGACTTGAGTTAAATTCTTTGTTTTACTGTCTGGGGCTGGGAGATCGGCTGGCATCTTTATTTGCCTCTGCCACCGCCTTTGATAAGGGTTATTAAACAACCTTGGCCTCAGACTTCTGCTGTTTCTGACATATTAGCGGTGGATCCTTGTGGGGTAAGTGACGGTATTGTAGAAGCCTAGTCCCTTCTTCTGAGTTCGTCCATTGTGTTTGTAAAACGATGGGAGTTCGTTTCCCATCGAATCAAACTTTCCTATCATCAAACCCCACCAAGATGGTTTCCCATCAACCCCCCTCCCCCCAACTTTTGATGGAGGGGGGGTCAAGGTTTTTATAAAAGACATTTCTACCCATCCTCCCTCCGTTATGTGTGGAGGACGGGGGATTAGGGTTTTAATAGAGGGCATCTACTCTTCCTCGTTCCCTTTGTGGGGGTGAAACACCATAAATTGTTTTATTTACGATATTCACTGAAACAATTAGAGTAGTTCAGGAATTGTGTGGCGACGGTCTGTCGGTCCTTGAGAATAACAGTCATACTTTTTGATGCGCTAATGTTTACATGTTGGGTATAGGTCAGGTTGTGTCAGGTGACCTTGTCCTCTACTATACTTATACCTGCAGACAGTGTTGTAATCTTTCCCTCATACAAGCTGCTGTCTAGGTGTGATAGTAAGATATTTAGAGCTGTGTGCTGTACACTTTCGAGCTGTGGGTTGAAGACGCTATTACAGTGTTGGCTTCTCGTTATCTGTTGCATATTGCTAGTCCCTCGCCTTGTCTGTGGAGCTGGGATACCTTTATCAGCTGTTCGTCCCCCCAAGCTCTGTGGTCCCGGCTTCTCACCCCTCACTGGCCAGCCTTTCATCTTTGTGCTTCTTTATAACTCTCTCTTGCAGTTCAAAGTTGGTTTTCGTCACTAAGTCTGCCCGAAACGCTTTGCGTAATAGTGGCTTTAGGCATTGTATGTACTAGCTCTATCTATAAATCCATCAACTTTTGTATCTCACCCTGTATGTATGTACTTTACCTGAATAAATATTTGTATTTGTAAGGCGTTGTTGGGTATTTGCTCCGGAAAGCTACCGAAGACCAGCCCAGAAATCAAACATTTAAAGTCATGAAATTCGCTTGTTTGGGCGGCTTCGTTTGCTCCCTGTTCCTGTAGTTGTTCCCTGTGTTGTTCGGGGCTGCTTAAAGGCGGCTCGTAGTATGTTGGCATTCAGCAACCTACTTCTTCCCTTCTTTCCTGTTCTCTCTCATAATGACACCCAATTTGTCTTTGTTCACAAGTACTTCTTGGGCAGTATTTACCGATTATGAGGTTACTCTAGGATCCCTATCGCCACTATGAGCTCACCAGATTATTTTCCTGTGTCTGGGTGGGTGGGAACAAGTCTAGAGGTGTGACGGGTCAGTAGTGCCGGGACCTGGCAAGCTATTTAGGCCGCCCAAAAAGGGCCATTTCGTTACATTCAACCCATAATTATACATAAGCTCTAAGAGATCTGTAAGTACAATTTCGGTCTAGCTATGATGTAGGAGTGCTTTGAAAGAATACATGAATAGTTCAAAAGCTACAGAGCAAAATCAATTTGTACTGAAACTGGAAACTATTCCAGTAATAAAAATGTGATGCAATACATTTTAAATAAGACAAATTTAATTATTACAAAAAATTATATTCTATCGGAAAGTCAATTCATTTAATTTCATTTTTTTATATTTAAGTTATAAATATTTAGCAGAATAAAAAATAGCATTTTGCTGTTGAGGAAAGATGAGGAAGGAAAGACAACCCGGAACGATGGACTGACCTTTGAGATCTGGAACTCTGGCTGATAGTAGTCATAGAGACGCACTGTGCCGGGCTTGACCTCCTCCACCTCTATGTCTCTTATTACACGGAAGTTTGCACAAGTGTCTTTAGCAGTTAATTCTTCAATATAGAAAGCTATCTTGCTGCCATCTACATCATATCGCTTTATATTTTTATCCTTTTTAAGAAGTTCCTTCAGATCATCTTTCTCTGGGATGTAACCGGAAATGAGAGTGACCTCAATGACGGCCATATTGGACTTGCCGTCCGGGAGGCGGTAGGAGGCGCACACAGTGATGCGCTTAGTGACGCACTTCTCATCCGGCACGGTGTTTGTGTTGACGGTCATGTCGAAGGCGTCACTCGCCTCAGCCTCAGGAATGTTGTACCGCAGAACAGCCTGAAACAAATTGTTAATGCAATAATTATCAGAATGCACTAAGCCTGCATGTCAATTGTTACAATATCGCAGCTCATTACTTGGCTTGCCTTTGGCCTCGTACTCGCCAACTTCCACCATGAGAAGCTGGCAGTCAATACCACCTTTATGAACCTTTGGCCTCATACTCGCCAACTTCCACCATGAGAAGCTGGCAGTCAATACCACCTTTATGAACCTTTGGCCTCATACTCGCCAACTTCCACCATGAGAAGCTGGCAGTCAATACCACCTTTATGAACCTTTGGCCTCATACTCGCCAACTTCCACCATGAGAAGCTGGTAGTCAATACCACCTTTATGAACCTTTGGCCTCATACACGCCAACTTCCACCATGAGAAGCTGGCAGTCAATACCACCTTTATGAACCTTTGGCCTCATACACACCAACTTCCACCATGAGAAGCTGGCAGTCAATACCACCTTTATGAACCTTTGGCCTCATACACACCAACTTCCACCATGAGAAGCTGGCAGTCAATACCACCTTTATGAACCTTTGGCCTCATACACACCAACTTCCACCATGAGAAGCTGGCAGTCAATACCACCTTTATGAACCTTTGGCCTCATACACACCAACTTCCACCATGAGAAGCTGACAGTCAATACTACCTTTATGAACATGAGAACAAGAATTAAGGACGTTGCAGAAGGACTATTGCCTCACTCGTGGCAGCTCCTGTTTATATTCACCCAACCTCTTCTATCTATGTCTATCCTACGCTTGAAACTATCAAGGGATCCCACGTCTAATATGTAACCTGGTACTTTGTTCCACAAATCAACAACTCTGTTTTCAAACTAGTATTTACCCAGGTCTTTTATAAATTTAAACCCATTCAATTTATATCCATTATTTCGTGTTCTATTTTGCGTTGATATATTTAATAGCTTATTACAATCCTTCTTGTTACGCCCATTCAATTCTGTCACTCTTAACTCTTCACTTTTCTACCGAATGTAAACTAAGTTTTTCATCCTTTCTGAATATGGAATGTTTTTAGTTTGTGGGATAAACTTAGTTATCCTTCGCTGAACTCGTTCAAGTGAATTAATGTTAATCCTAAAGTATGATGACCAAAACTGTACTGCATAAATCATACATTTATATACAAATTGTTTGGCTTTAAATTTCTACTAATCATGACCCCCCCCCCCCTAGATATTCTTTGTAATAAACTGCTAAAAATAAACAAAACAAGAGTGAAAGTAATTTAGCGAAACGTGGTCTGTTCTTAGTGAAACTACATTGTGTTTCATTTATTAATTTATGTTTTTAAAGACACACAAATGAATTTTGTGATTATAATTTCAAGCAATGTACCTACAATGAATATTAAGCTTGCTTCTATCGCTGTGAGCACACAGCCACAGACATACGCACACGCAACCAAAGACATATGCACACCCATATGACAGCAGCGTACTCTACACTGGCAAAAGTTAGAACATCATTCAGAAACCTAAGCGAGAAGGCTTTTAGGGCACTTTTCACTGCCTACGTTATCTTGAGGTTATCTTGAGATGATTTCAGGGCTTAGTGTCCCTGCGGCCTGGTCCTCGACCAGGCTTCTACCCCCAGGAAGCAGCCCGTAGCAGCTGTCTAACACCCAGGTACCTATTCACTGCTAGGCAACAGGGGGCATCAGGGTGAAAGAAACTTTTTGCCCATTTGTCGCTGCCTCCACCGGGGATCGAACCCGGAACCTCAGGACTACGAATCCGAAGCGAAGTCCACCCAGCTGTCAGGCGCCCCATTGGTACGTGAGACCAATCTTAGAGTATGCTATGCCATCATGGAGTCCCCACCTGAAGAAACACGTAAGGAAACTGGAAGTTTGCGACGAGGCTCGTTCCAGCGTTAAGAGGAATGGGATATGAAGAGCGCCTGAAGGAACTGAGCCTTATGACACTAGAAAAAAGAAGGGAGAAGGGGGATACGATAGGAACGTAGAAAATACTTAGGGGAATTGACAAAGTGGAAATAGATGAAATGTTCCCACGTAATAGTTACAGAACGAGGGGACATGGGTGGAAGCTGGAAAATCAGATGAGTCACAGAGATGTTAGGAAGTATACTTTTAGCATGAGAGTAGTGGGAAAATGGAATGTTCTTAAGGAGCAGGTTGTGGAAGCAAACTGTATTCATAATTTTAACACTAGGTATGATAGGGAAATGGGACAGAAGTCATTGCTGTAAACAACCGATGGCTAGAAAGGCGGGATCCAAGAGTCAATACGCGATCCTGCAGGCACAAATAGGTGAGCACAAATAGGTGAGTACAAGTAGGTGAGTATAAATAGGTGAGTACACACATGCACATACACACGCACACACAGCCAAAGACATACGCATACCCAATCACAGACATATACACACGCAGCCACATACACTTCAAACCAGGTAAATGTAAGGTAATGAAACTAGGGGGAGGAAATAGGAGACCAGACACATGATACAGAATGGGAGATGAAGTCCTTCATGAAACGGACAGAAAGATCTAGGAGTTGATATCACACTAAACCTGTCTCCTGAAGCCCACATCAAAAGAATAACATCGGCAGCGTATGCGAGGCTGGCTAACATCAGAACTGCCTTCAGAAACTTGTGTAAGGACTCTTTCAGAACCTTGTATACTACATATGTAAGACCATTCCTGAAGTATGCGGCCCCAGCATGTAGCATGTACCTTGGATGAAACTGGAAAAAGTTCAGAGGTATGTCACTAGACTAATCCGAGAACTAAGAGGCATGAGTTACGAGGAAAGGCTGAGGGAACTGCACCTCACGTCGCTGGAAGACAGAAGAGCTCGGGGAGACATGATCACCACATACAAGATTCTAAGGGGAATTGACCGGGTAGACAGAGATAGATTATTTAACATGGGATGGTGCACGCACAAGGGGACACAGGTGGAAGCTGAGTACCCAAATGAGCCACAGAGACATTAGAAAGAACTTTTTCAGTGTCAGAGTAGTTAGTAAATAAAATGCATTAGGCAATGATGTGGTGGAGGCTGACTCCATACAGTTTCAAATGTAGATATGATAGAGCCCAGTAGGCTCAGGAATTTGTACACCAGTTGACTGACAGTTGAGAGGCGGGACCGAAGAGCCAAAGCTCAACCCCCGTAAGCACAACTAGGTGAGTACAACTATCGCGGGGGCCTGATAGCTGAGTAGACAGCGTTCTGGACTCGTTATTCTAGGGTCCGGGTTCGATCCCCAGTGATGGCAGAAACAAATGGCAAAGTTTCTTTCACCCTGATTCCCCTGTTACCTAGCAGTAAATAGGTACCTGGGAGTTAGACAGCTGGTACGGGCTGCTTCCTGTGTGTGTGCGTGTGTGTGTGTGTGTGTGTGTACTCACCTAGTTGTACTCACCTAGTTGTGCTTGCGGGGGTTGAGCTCTGGCTCTTTGGTCCCGCCTCTCAACCGTCAATCAACAGATGTACAGGTTCCTGAGCCTATTGGATTCTATCATATCTACACTTGAAACTGTGTATGGAGTCAGCCTCCACCACATCGCTTCCTAATGCATTCCATTTGTCAACCACTCTGACACTAAAAAAGTTCTTTCTAATATCTCTGTGGCTCATTTGGGCACTCAGTTTCCACCTGTGTCCCCTAGTGCGTGTGCCCCTTGTGTTAAACAGCCTGTCTTTATCAACCCTGTCGATTCCCTTGAGAATCTTGAATATGGTGATCATGTCCCCCATAACTCTTCTGTCTTCCAACGAAGTGAGGTTTAATTCCCGTAGTCTCTCTCCTCGTAGCTCATACCTCTCAGCTCGGGTACTAGTCTGGTGGCAAACCTTTGAACCTTTTCCTGTTTAGTCTTATGCTTGACTAGATATGGACTCCATGCTGGAGCCGCATACTCCAGGATTGGTCAGACATATGTGGTATATAATGTTCTGAAAGATTCTTTACACAAGTTTCTAAAGGCCGTTCTTAAGTTAGCCATCCTGGCATATGCTGCTGATGTTATCCTCTTGATATGAGCTTCAGGGGACAGGTCTGGCGTGATATCAACCCCCAGGTCTTTCTCTCTCTCTCTGACTCTTGAAGTATTTCATCTCCCAAATGGTACCTTGTATCTGGTCTCCTGCATCCTACCCCTATCTTCATTACATTACATTTGCTTGGGTTAAACTTTAACAACCATTTGTTCGACCATTCCTGCAGCTTGTCCAGGTCTTCTTGAAGCCTCAAGCTGTCCTCCTCTTTCTTAATCCTTCTCATAATTTTGGTGTCGTCAGTAAAAATTGAGAGGAATGAGTCTATACCATCTGGGAGATCATTTACCTTTATCAGAAACAGGATAGGTCCAAGTACAGAGCCCTGTAGGACTCCACTGGTGACTTCGCGCCAGTCTGAGGTCTCACCCCCTCACTGTAACTCTCTGCTTCCTATTGCTTAGGTACTCCCTTATCCACTGGAGCGCCCTACCAGTTAATGTGTGTAGTGTGTGTGTGTGTGTGTGTGTGTGTGTGTGTGTGTGTGTGTGTGTGTGTGTGTGTGTGTGTGTGTGTGTGTGTACTCACCTAATTGTACTCACCTAATTGTGCTTGCGGGGGTTGAGCTCTGGCTCTTTAGACCCGCCTCTCAACCGTCAATCAACAGGTGTACAGGTTCCTTAGCCTATTGTACTCTATCATATCTACACTTGAAACTGTGTATGGAGTCAACCTCCACCACATCACTTCTTAATGCATTTCATTTGTCACCCACTCTGACATTCAGTTTTCACATGTGTCCCCTTGTTCGTGTACCACCTGTGTTAAACAGTTTATCCTTAGCTACCCTGTCAATTTCCATGAGGATTTTGTAGGTAGTGATCATGTCTCCCCTTACTCTTCTGTGTGTGTGTGTGTGTGTGTGTGTGTGTGTGTGTGTGTGTGTGTGTTTACTAGTTGTGTTTACTAGTTGTGTTTTTGCGGGGGTTGAGCTTTGCTCTTTCGGCCCGCCTCTCAACTGTCAATCAACTGTTTACTAACTACTTTTTTTTTTCCCACACCACACACACACACCCCAGGAAGCAGCCCGTGACAGCTGACTAACTCCCAGGTACCTATTTACTGCTAGGTAACAGGGGCACTTAGGGTGAAAGAAACTTTGCCCATTTGTTTCTGCCTCGTGCAGGAATCGAACCCGCGCCACAGAATTACGAGTCCTGCGCGCTATCCACCAGGCTACGAGGCCCCTGTGTGTGTGTGTGTGTGTGTGTGTGTGTGTGTGTGTGTGTGTGTGTGTGTGTGTGTGTGTGTGTGTGTGTGTGTGAGTGTGTGTGTGTGTGTGTGTGTGTGTGTGTGTGTGTGTGTGTGTGTGTGTGTGTGTGTGTGTGTGTGTGTGTGTGTGTGTGTGTGTGTGTGTGTGAAAAATATTAGTAGTTTGTAACAGTTGATTGATTGACAGCTGAGAGGTGGGCCGAAAGAGCAGAGCTCATCCCCCGCAAACACAACTAGGTGAATACACACACGCAGCCACAGACATACGCACACAGAGCGACAGACACACGCACAGACATACACTCACACAGCGACAGATTTACACACACACAGCGACAGACACATGCACACACATATGCACACACATACGCACACACAGCCACAGACACACGTACACAGACACACTATCACTGACAAGCATCCCCTGCAAAATACTTGAAAGAATAATTAGGCTAAGACTTGTTGAGCACCTGGAGAGCATTGGGTATGTAAACAAGCACCAACATGGGTTCTGGACAGGTAAATCATGCCTAACAAACCTTTTAGAATTCTATGACAAAGTAACAAGGATAAGGCAGTACAGAGAAGGCT